>NC_058134.1:147196523-147246363 GCF_016433145.1 Gracilinanus agilis
AGTATCTTCCCAAATAATTATCAGGCACAGATTTGAAGGTAAAGGTTATATTAAGTAATAACAAAGAAAACTAGAAAGGGTAAATGAGGGTTTTAGGATAATGAGAGGAAACCTTGAACTGCTAAGTAGATGCTGCCCTTCCCCCTCCCCACAAGAGGGGATGAAGCACTTAACTGAAACTGGCTCTCTTGCTATTGATAAATATCTTACTCTCTAATCACTAAGTAATTATATAATTATATTAATGAAGAATAGTAATAAACAGGCTAACCCTATGAGTAGAAACCACTGGCTTATGCTACCATGGCCACCTCAGGAGAACCCCCAAGTCAGGAGTAGCAAGCAGAGAGTCTGCTCACATCCACTCCCACAAATTAACTGTCTCCAACCCTTCTCAACTGCCCCTCACCCAAAGTTCTTTAGGGGGGTCCCCTGGAATTCTGGGTGAGGTTATCCCTGTACCTTTGCAGGGATTCCATGCTTTGCATCTGCACACAACACTATTAAGAAGGAATACATTTAGAAGTACCTATATTGATAAGAATGAAAATAGTGGGCTGAGTGTTGTTGTAGAACCATTTGTGATTCTAATGGTAAGAATGGTAAGCTAGGAAGATTTTGCTGGGGGCGGGGTAATAAAAAAAAGTAAGAGATGAGCTCTCAGACTCATTCTCATCATATGTAGACAGTCAAGACTAAAATTCCTTTACCATATTTCACTGATCTCCTCAGAGACCTGTTACTTTCAGGATGAAGAATATGGAAAGGCTATTATGAATGTTCCTCAAGTTATCAGCCTTACACAAATGAACAAAAAGAAGGTAGCTTCCTTTATTCAAAATTTCAAGAGCTCCAAATTTATAAAGCAGTAGGATGAGTTAGTAGAAAGACAGGTGTTGGGAAATAGCTAAAGGAAACAAATTACTGATGGTAATTGAATTACTTAGGCCTCAGTCACTTTTGAAAGCATAGATAGAGTAGCAGAATTAATCTTCCATTCCTGCCACTTGTAAATCTGCCAGGTTTTGTGAAGGAAATTATATTAACTGATGGCACTGAAAAGTCTCAGTCTCCTTCAGGAGCTGCTATGAAACTCCAAAGCCACCAGTGGAAGTGCTAGAGCTATCAAGAGGGCTCTGCAGTGTCTAGATGCTGTCTCTTGAAAGGCGATGGGTGATGTTGAAATATTATCTGTTTTGATATAACCACTAAAAGTCAATGAGACCATTGCAAGTCTCTGTGAAATTCAATAAATAGCATTATTTTATGGCATATAATATCACGCACTAAATTCTAGCAACCACCTATATAGTGATGTGAGTAGGCAAGACCTGTTGTGGAAAAGAAGAGAATGAAAACACATGAACCTGTCTGAGGTTCTTCAATTCTTCATTGCCTATCCAAAGAGTAGGAAAAAGTTTGTAAATATGAAAAGTCCATCAACAAACATTTCTTAAGTCTTTATTATAGTCTAGACATTTTGTTAAATTGAGGATACAATAATAAAATAAAAACAGCCTCTGCTTTCAAGAAGCTTTCATTCTCATTTTTATTTCCCTCTCAGTTTAAGAAACTCAGAGATGTTATTTTGTCTGCTTTGGAATTTTTAAGTGAATAGACTCATGGTACCTTTATTTTCCTATGCATGACATCTAGAGTTAGGGAATAGGAAATCAATGATTGCCAAATTTTTCTAATGGTAGAGAAAACAATACATTGTGAACTGCTCGAGGCCAAATAAAATCGCCCCTCATTATATCACAATTCACTTACTGTGGCTTCACTGTATAACAGATTTTTTTTTAATATCCAATTCTGTACCATGAATTTTTCACTATATCACAGGATCTTGTGGATGAATACTGAAATGTAAACAATGGAAATGCAGTACACCACTACTTGTGCAAATGTGTCAATGTGAGATTATACAGGGCAGATTATTGGCTTTGTTTCTGGGTGCTGATTGGCTCAGTGATTATAGCACTGGTCTGTTTGTTCTCCCGCACTGTGCCTATACATTCAGCATCTCTCCTTGTCCACTTCACATTGACATCTGGTAGCTGAGCATAGTGTCTCTCTGTAGTGTTGTATTTTTGTAAAGTTTTTGTAAAAGTTTGAATTTATTTCAAACCCTATGCTACTCAAATATTCTGCATCTTCTAAGTCACCTGGCTATGAACTCAAGTGTCAAATTATGTAGGTTTAAGAGTATAGAAACTACTAGCATATGAGTGTTTATAAGAGTGTGGGAAAAGTTAATGAGTGTAGAAAAGGTTTATAGGGGAGTTGGTAGGGTGTATAAAGCCTTAAAATATATAAGTAAATTATAAAATAAATGTAATGCTTCTACCTCATGGATTTTCACCTATCACAGGGCTCTCTGGACTGTATCACATGATAGGTGAGGGATCACTGTACTTTCCTTTGTCTCATTTTGTATACCCAGTGCTTAGTAAAGTGCTTGGCACATATAAAGCAATTGATGAATATCTGAAAACATATATAAAATTTGCATACACAATATAAACAGAGAATATATTGCTAGAACCTTAGAAGAAAAGGCAGAAGCAACTGAAAGGATGAACAAATTGCTCCTGAAGGATTCAGTGCTTGAATTGAATCTAAACAGCTGGAATTCTGAGAGGTGTAGTTTAGGAGAGAATGAAATTTTAAGCATAGAAAATAGCCAGGGCAAAGACTTGGAGACTGGAATATCATGTGAGAAATAGCAAGTAAGCCAGTATGACTGATTCATAAACTGTGTGAAAGGGTTAATGTGTTAAATTACAGGAAAAAAATAGGAAGGACAGAGGTTGTGGAAACCCTTTAACATTAAACAGAGATGCTTAAATTTGATTCCAGAGTTATCTAGCCATAGGAGTTTAATAAGTAAAGGTATGACATAATCAGAACTACTACTTAATAAAAATAATTTTGTTAAACTGGAGCATTACTTGGAGTGGAAAGAAACCTAAAGCAGGAAGTACATTTAGAAGACCATTATAATAAGTTAAAAGGTTACTAAGGTATGAACTAAGGCAAAGGATATGTGATTAGAGAAAAACGTAATTTTACAAGAAAGCTGGAATATATGTTACAAGTATTTATTTAGCACTTTAAAATCTGTGAAGAACTTTATGAATATTATCTCATTTTAACATGTAGGTGCTATTATGCACATTTTAGAGATGAAGAAACCGAGGTAGACAGTAGTTAAGTGATTTTCCTATGGTACCACAATAAGTGTCGGAGGCCATATTTGAAATCAGGTCTTCCTGTATCCAGGTCTAGAGCTCTGTCCAATGGTCCACCTAGCTGCAACTTTATTGCATACATAAGATAAGCAAAATTATTAGGATGGCACCAAGGTTGTAGGCCTGAGGGATAAAAGGATGTTGTGACCTTCAAAAGTTATGAAAAAGTTTAAAGGGTGGTTTTGGGGAGAAAGATAATGAATTCTGCTTTTGAAATTCTGTGTTCAAGCAAACTATGGGACTTTACATTTTATATGTGTAATAGATGGTAATGAAAAACTGGAAGTCTGGAAAGACTATAGGATCAATAGCACATAGAACCAAAAGGGACCATCTACATTCCTTTTCATAGACTATCTTCACACTGTCAACAATTATTTACCTATCATCACATTATGGTTGAAATCCATTTAGAAGTTTTCATTCTAAATAATTCCTGCCTTTCTCTCCCCATAATATTCCCATAGAGGGCTGATCCAATATACTGGCAATTTTCCTCTATACTTCTTCACATTCCATGACTGGACCACCTACTTTTCTGATCATTAATTTTTTATATGAAAGAAAATATTTTTCCAATATGAATAGGGTTCATCACTTTTCTGCCAACTTAGACCATATAACTAAAATTATAATTTTTATTTATGTCAAAGTGGGGTGTTGGTGTCCTTCCCTTGAGAAGTGGATCACTTTTCATTTGTTATTCCCTCTTCATTGATAATTAATGTACATATCTTACCTTAAATATAAACATATGCAAAGTATTTGGGAATAAAAGGTTCTAGTCATTGAGGGAAAGGGAGGGAAAAATTTATATGAGGTAGCACCTGGGCTAAATATTGAATAAAGTTAAATATTCCAAAGTGAAATGAAGAACATCATTTCAAGTATGGGAGAAGCTAGTGTCAAGTTATAGCTATAAGAGATAGAATCATATACAGAAAATACCAAGTAATCTAGTTTAGATAGAATAAACATACTACATAATGTGAACACAGTATGGGAAGACTGGTGTTATATTGTGAGGGATTTTAAAATCAGAGGATGTCTTCCTTTTATTCTTTTCTTTCTCAAGAAACAATAGGGAGCATCTAAAGCCTCTTGAGTAAGTGAGAGTCATAGTCATATTCCTCAGAATGCAAATTTGTCGACTCCATGTAGGATGAATTAATAGAAAGGAAGAGAGTAGAAGCAGCGCGGTTTAATTAGAGGACTTTTTTCTCATTATGACTTCACCCTCCTGACTACGCTGCTCTGGATTTGTAATTCTGAAAGATCACATCAGCCCTGAAACTCACACTTCAGTAACTCCCTCTTCCCCATTGTAGCATGGTCCACACAGAGCTTCAATTTAGGGAGAGTAATCAGGACAGCCATCTCATCACTTCCCAATTAGCTGCCCTCCTATAAGCATCATCATGCCCATCATTTTTCAGCACCATTTTATATGTTTTCTCCCATGAGATTGTGAACTCTTTGAGGGTAGCAAATCTGTCTTTCCCCCTTGTATTTAATATGGTGCTTGGGACTTAGTAGATGCTTGGTTAATGTCAATAAATTGACTAATTATAATAGTCCAATCTCTTCATCAAGAAAATGTGACCAAGAGTGGTGGCTGTGTAAGCAATGACAAGAGGATATTTTACTGTTGTGTTGATTAAATCTATAATACTTTTAAAATTATTGAATTCTATAGCACATTTGAAAGAAAATGGGTAGAGAAGAGATGAGAATAAAATAAGGTAGATAGTTGACTCAGTGGCTAGAGCACAGAACTTAGAGTCAGGAAGACCTGATTCCACAGCTATCCTCAGAAACAACCTGTCATAACCTTAGCATGTCACTTAGCCTGAATTTATTTAAACTCCAATTCCCTCATATTTAAAATTGAGATAAAAATAACACATAATTTTCAGGTTTGTTGGGAAGATAAAATGAGATAATTGTCAGTGTTTTTCTAACCTTAAAGTACTATAAAGAAGGAAAAAGAGGAAGAGGAGGAGAGGAAGGAGAGGGGAGGAGGGGACAGAGGAGGAGGAAAAGGAGAAAATGTAATAAAAAATTTAGAGCTGGAAGTGATCTTAAGAGAAAATTCAGTCCATTCCCTTAACTTTGCCCATGAGGAAACTAATGTCCAAAGAGATTGTAATTTGCCCATGGTCTCACAGCTAATAGATGCATGAAGGTGACTTTTGGATTAAAATCTAACAGATATTAATTGTAGACCTCCTGCTGCTTCTCTTTTTACCGACTTTTTAAAAAAACTATTTGTAATTTATTGAGCCTCACCAATTCTCTACTTACATAATAGTTGAAAAATGAAAGCAGAACCTAGATGTCAACTACAAAATTGGTTTCTGGTTGGACTTTTAAAATTTCCCTATCTCTTTAAACTTTCCTTAAATTTTGCTCTGAAACAAGATATTTATTCCAGTTAGCTTCTTTTTTTCTTTTCAATAAGTTTTATAGGTAATTTCTTTTTGCATCCCTTTTTAAAAATATTATCTTCAACCTCAAAATTTAAGTAATTTTCCTTCTTCCTCTCTTGCCTCTACATTTGTGGATATTTTTGGATTTTTTTTCCAAAAGTTTATCTCCTAGAACTGAAAAAAATTATTTAAAGCTGTTTTTCATGGGATTTTAAAATTGTTCTTTGAAAGCTATATGCTGGCATTTCAGAAACATAAACAAAATGCAATTCCTGGTTTAAAATCTATCCCTAAACCATGTCCTTTTATTTCCTCATGGCAACTTCTTCAAAACCCTGCCTGGAGCTATTTGAAGGTGAACCCCAGAGTTTGCCTAAATCTCTTTACCTAAGGCCTAAATAGCTGCCATTTATCATGGGATCTCCTTCCCTTTCATGGCCTGAATTATTCACTTTAGGAATATGCCTTCTGCATCACATAGCATTGTCTCTAGGTATATAACTTTGTACAGCATGCTGGTAGTAGTGGCAAGACGACTGAACTAGGGCTAAAAACACCACTATTTTCATTTACACTGTGCCTCATGATTTAAGCAGGCTGGGTTAGATCTCTTGGCCTCAGTACCTATAGCTATAAAATGAGGGCAAAACTATCCTGCTTCTTAAGATTTGGAAAGACTCAAGTGGGATAATGAATATTAATGATGCTGTGCTATATGAAAAAGTACAATAGCTAAAAAATTCAACAGACCATTTTTTCATTCCAATATGGGTACCTTCTCTAATAATTTACATGGGAACACCTCCCTAATTATTTGGGGGAGGCAATGGAAATTCTTCAAAAAAGTACTATGTAAATATAAGGTCTTTTTCAAAGTATTTAAAGTTATCAATCAAAAATCGTTTAAGCACTAACTATGTGTCAGGAACTATTATGGCAAAACTAAAGTACACCTGGTAATGGAAAATGGGCTGCCTCTGTAACAGGTCTAAAATGTATAGCAGAGCCAAAATGGCAGGAAGTAACATGAATCACCTTAATGTCCTGTGAGAAAGACAGCATGTCTGGAAGGTATTACCTATATTTTTGGAAATCTCAGCTTGATTTGTATTTGTATTTGGAGATTTTCCCAGTGTAAATGCTTTGTAGGTATTGCAATCCAGAGACCTAAACTTTTTGTGAATCAGCCTGTAGGAGATGATCTAGGCTATGTAATAAACAAATGGGCTAGGCTACACCTGGTAATCATAATCCCAAGACAAAGATCCTTCTCAAAGAAATAAGGCGTGTTGTAACTTAGACTGTAAGAAAATAAACCCGATGTCAGGGGGTGGGGGAAAGGGAGTTCAGGAATTCAAGAATTGAGCCTGCGATGAAATAGGAGAGGCTAGGCAGGAGGTGGGGAAGAACATTCTCAGCCACATAGCATACAATATGGCATTATGAAGGTTTCTAAGGAATGAAAGTTTTTTGTTGTTGATAACTTCGATTCTTGAGATGACATTCTTTTATAGTGCCAAGGAGCTGACTATACTCCTCCCTGACACTCTTGTTTTGCCATGGCTTCCCAAGATATAGATAGACTAATAATAACTGTCATTATTTCAAGTTTTAAGATTTGGCAGAATGCTTTAAACACATCATCTCATTTGACCCTCGCAACAGCCATGTGAGATAAGTGCTATAATTATTTTAGCCCCATATTACCAAAAAGGAAACAGGCTGAAAAAGGACAAATGACTTGCCTAGTGTCACACATCAAGCAACTAGTTTAGGAAGAATTGAATCTTGGCGGGTCTTCCTATCTATCCCAAGATCAGCATGCTCTACCCAGAATGACAAGTTGCTTCTTCAGCTCAATGAATTCCTCTGAAAATGGTGCATTTTACATTATTTTAGGTTAAAAACATTAATTTGTGAATTATTTGACAAAACTCAAGTGGTGTCATCTGTGTGTGTGTGTGTGTGTGTGTGTGTGTGTGTGTGTGTGTATCCTTTAAAAATCACAACAAAAAAAGACTTTTTGGCTTAAATGAGATACAGTGTTAGACAGACTCTTTATGCTAAAGATTGTCTCCTGGATATGCTTAAAATGAAGAGTGAACTTCTCTGGGATGTTACAAACTTCAAAAAGAGAAACACTTCTACAGGGAGAGAAAAGTGTTATTGATAAAATTGAAAGTGGGATCAAGTGTTGTGATTCTATTTTAATGTATAGTAAAGGTTATACAGCTTTGTGAAACTTGATTTCTTTTTAATGATAAAGAAAGGTTTCCAAGAAAACATTGCCTAGTCTTTTTTTTAACTTCCTAGTGTTACAAACCAATATTTTAATCACTTGTGATGTGCATAAAAAAAAGAAGATATGGGTGAAAGACATAAAACTGAAAATAAAAGGGAAATATTTTTGGAATGGTGTCAGCATGCTCCAAATGTTTTCAAGTTCTTTGACAGACTCCATATATTCTTCAAATTGTGCAACTGTTTATTTTGCAAGGTTTTAAGTTTTAAAAATGTCCTATTTTATGTTTCTGAAATGACTTTGGTACTCCTGAGAAGAGTACCTAATTGTGAAAGTCCTCAACAAAGAAGTTTCAGCAGAGAATTTCTGTGCTATTCTATTCAAATGAATTTTATAAGAATATGTCAAATGCCTATTAGGTTGTTTAGCATTTTAATAAATATTTCGACAATGCAAATTCATCTTGGTCTCTAAGAGATTAGTTAACTCAGGTATATAATTGAATGACATTGTCCCTGGAGACAGAAGGGCTGAGATCAAGTCTCTACACTTCTTTGACTCTGTTACCTTGGGGAAGTCACGTAACTCCTTTATTTTTTCACCTTTTTTGTAAAAGATGATGATAATAATAATTGCATGACAATTTGCTGCCAAGGATTGTTTCAGTATTGAAATTTTTAAAGTGTTATGTAATATATAGCTACACATTCCTATTAGGGAATTGAATTTAAAGGGATAGATATAGTTCTAGGTCAGGAATCAGGTAAACTCATGTTTGCGAGTTCAAATCTGGGCTCAGAAACTTACTAGTTGTTTGACCCTGGGCAAGTCACTTAATCCTGTTTGCCTCAAATCCTCATTTATAAAGTGAGCTAGAGAAGGAATAGCACAGCACACCAGTATTTTTTAAACATTTATTAATATTTATTTTTTGAAAAGTTAACTTGGTTACATAATTCATGCCCTTACTTTCCCCTTCACCCCCCGACATCCCCCCACCCCCCATGGCAGATGTGTATTTCCACTGGTTTTAACATGTGTCATTGATCAAGACCTATTTCCAAATTGCTGATAGTTGCACTGTTGTGGTAGTTTTGAGTCTACATCCCCAATCATGTCTGCCTCAAACCATGTGTTTAAGCAGTTGTTTTTTTTTTCTTTTTGCACTACTGTAGTTCTTCCTCTGAATGTGGGTAGCGTTCTTTTCCACAAATCCTGAGAATTGTCCTGGGTCATTGCACTGCTGCTAGTACAGAAGTCCATTACATTTTATTTTACCACAGTGTATCACTCTCTGTGTACAATGTTCTTCTGGCTCTGCTCCTTTCACTCTGCATCAGTTCCTGGAGGTCTCTCCAGTTCACCTGGAAATCCTCCAGTTTATTATTCCTTTTAGCACAATAGTATTCCATCACCCGCATATACCACAGTTTGTTCAGCCATTCCCCAATTGAAGGGCATACCCTCCTTTTCCAGTTTGTTGCCACCACAAAAAGCACAGCTATAAATATTTTTTACAAGTCTGTTTATCTATGATCTCTTTGGGGTACAAACCCAACAATAGTATGGCTGGATCAAAGGGCAGGCATTCTTTTATAGCCCTTTGAGCATAGTTCCAAATTGCCAGGCAGAATGGTTGGATTAGTTCACAACTCCACCATCAATGCATTAATGTACCACTTTTACCACATCCCCTCCAACAATCATTATTCTCCCCTTCTTTCATTTTAGCCAATCTGCTAGGTGTGAGGTGATACCTCAGAGTTGTTTTGATTTGCATTTCTCTAATTATTAGATATTTAGAACAATTTCTCATGTGCTTATTGATATTTTTGATTTCTTTATCTGAAAATTGCCTATTCATGTCTCTTCCCCATTTTTCAATTGGGGAATGGCTTGATTTTGTCATACAATTGATTTAATTCCTTGTATATTCAAGTAATTAGACCCCTGTTAGAGTTTTTTGTTATAAAGATTTTTTTCCCAATTTGTTGTTTCCCTTTTGATTTTGGCTACATTGTTTTTGTCTCTTATCCTTTCTCAGACTCAGTTTCTTCACTTGTAAAAAATGAGTTTTACTACAAAAGTCCTCAAAAACCCTTCATTCTCTAAATCTAGTGTGATTTCTGACATCCAACACCTCTCACATATTGACACTTTTCCTTCTCTCCACTCTTATGTTTATCTTCCTTATTCCACTAGCCTTAACTATCATCTTTATTAACTATTCTACTTGCAGTCACATTCCACCTCTCATATGTCCTCTACACAGCTGCAAGGGAAAAAAAGAAAGAAAAAATACTTCCTAAGGCACAATTTTGATGATATTCATCTACTCAATAGCTTTCTCTCACTGATTCTCTACTGTTGCTAGAAGCAAGCAAAAACTTCCAAACATTCATCTCAGTCCTTGTGAAAACTTGCTCCAGCTTAAACCTTTCCAGACTTCTTTTATATCACTACACTTTTTGTGTCTAAGCAAAACTGATCTGACATCACCTCTCTGGATTTGTCATCCCATTTCATACTTCTGTGGATTTGTACAAGCTGTGCCTCATGTCTAAATTAAATAGCCCTTAGAATGTTAGTCTTATCTAAAAGTTCAGCTTAAGTGTTTCCTTCTTTCTGATATCCACACTTAATTATAGCCCTCTCCTCAAATCACATATTTATATGAATATTAGTTTTTTTTTCTCTCCTTAGAATATAAGCTCCCTGACAACGAGGGTCATTTTGTTTCCATCTTTGTTTCCTTAGTATATAGAAAAGGGCTTAACAAGAAAATAAAAAAAAAAAACTTCTCTTAATATAACTGAATTGAATTTACCCTTTTCTAACCCTTTTCACACAGTGACAGGATAGAAATAAAGGCATATTTCATTCTCTGGTCACTCCTCAGCATAATCCTAGCAAGGAATCAGGTCTTTAATAAATTATAAGGCAATGAAGTTTTCATTATTAGGTGAAGCAATGGATACAATACTGGACCAAAAGTAGGAAGACTGAGCTTTTTTCTTTTAAGCCTTTACCTTCTGTATTGGAGCCATATTGGCTCCAAGGCAGAAGAGTGGTAAGGACTAGGCATTGGGAGACAAGTGACTTGCCCAGGGTCTCACAGATAGGAAGTGTCTGAGGCCAGATTTGAATCTAGGACCTCCCATCTCTAGGCCTGACTCTCAATGCACTGAGCTACCCAGTTGGCACCAGGCATTGTTTAATCCTATGCAAGTTTCTTAACCCTGTTCATCTTATTTTTCTATCTGTAAAATATTCTCCAGAAAGAATGGAAAACCACTCTTCTTGAGCTCTACCAGTTTCTCCTTTAGTAATTTGGATGCTATGCCATTTGGTGCTTACATATTGAGTGCTGTTATTTCCTCATTGTCAATACTGCCTTTTATCAGGATGTAATTACCTTCCCTGTCTTTTTTAATCATATTTATTTTTACTTTGGCTTTGTCAGAAACCATGATCACCACTCCTGCCTTCTTTTACTCATTTAAAGCCCAAAAGATTTTGCTCAAGCCCTTTATCTTAAACTTGTGTATTTCCACCCACCTCATATGTGTTTCTGGTAGACAACATATGGTAGGTTTTTGGTTTCTAATCCACTCTATTTACTTCAGTTTTATGGGCAATTTCGTCCTATTCACATTCAGAGTTATAATAATCAGTTGTGTATTCCCCAACATTTTGGTATCATCTCCTAGTCCTACCCCTTCTTCTTACACTATTTCCTTTTAAACCAATGGTTTGCTTTAAGCCAGTAATCCTTCTCCCTCCCTTGATTTACTTCCCTTTCTATGCCCTCCCTTATTATTCCCCTCTGTTTATTTTTAAGGCCTAATGAATTCCCTCCCTCCCACTTCTTCTGCTCTCCTTTATTTTTGACCACCCCACTGCCCTGTTCCCCTTGGTTAATCCCTTCTGACTTTCTCAGTAGGGTTAGATAGAGTTCTCAATCCCAATAGATATAGTTACTCTTCCCTATCAGGGTTAATTACACTGAGAGTAAGGTCTACATATTACCTCTTAATGCTCTCTTCCTCTCCTTCTTATAATAGTATCCATCCCCTCCCCTTCCCATGTCCACTTTGTGTGTAATAGAATATCCTATTTTTCTTATTCATTCAAATTTATCTTGGTGCTATCTACTATTCAACCTCCTTCTGCCCCACCCCCATATCATCGTAGACCATTTAGTACTCCAAACTCTCCCTATGAATAATTCTTCTAATTACTATAATAGTGAATACTATAATTGTGAATAGAATTCACTGTAGAGAATTACAAATAACATTTCTAAACGTAGAAATACAAATAATTAGATCATATTGAAGCCCTTAAAAAGGCAAATTAAAAAAAAATGAGTTTTCTTTCTTTTCCCTCTGTTTCTTATTTACCTTTTCATGTTTCTCTTGATTTTTGTGGTTGGATATCGAACTTTCCATTTAGTCTTGGTCGTTTCTGTGCAAATACTTGGAAATCTTCTGTCTTATTGAATGCCCATACTTTCCCCTGGAAGTATATAGTCAATTTTGATGGGTAGGTGATCCTTGGTTGTAGACCCAGTTCTGTTGCCTTTCTGAATATCATATTCCAAGCCTTGAGGTCTTGTTGTGTGGAGGCTGCCAGCTCCTGTGTGATCCTGATTGGTGCTCCTTGATATCTGAATTATCACTTTCTAGCTTTTGTAAACATTTTTCTTTCACTTGGAAGCTCTTGAATTTGGCTATTATATTTCTGGGGGTTGTCTTTTCAGGCTCTAGTGTAGAGGGTGATCTATGGATTCTTTCAATATCTATATTGCCCTCTTGTTGTAGAACTTCAGGGCAGTTTTGCTGAATAATTTCTTTTAGCATGGAGTGCAAATTTCGATTCATTTCTGCTTTTTCAGGAAGACCAATGATTCTCAAATTGTCTCCTCTAGACTTGTTTTCTTTATTTGTCAATTTCTCTTTGAGATATTTCATGTTTCATTCTATTTTATCATTGTTTTGTATTTGCTTTATTTGTTATTTTGGTCTAGAGAGAACATTAGCTTCTAATTGCTCAATTCTAGCCTTTAGAGACTGATTTTCCTTTTCAATCTGGTCATTTCTGGTCTTCAATTTACTTGCCTCACTTTCCATTTGCAAAATTCTGCCTTTTAAACTCTTATTTTCTTGCCTGATTTTGGTTGCCCATTTGCTTACCATTTTGTTAGATTTGGGGGCATCTTTCCCCAATTGGGAGTTTCTGTCTTCTAACCTTTTAATTTCCTTTTGAGCTATTTCCCACTTCTCTCACCAAATCTCTTCCATCTCTCTCATCATCTCAGATTTGAACTCTTCAAGAGCTTGTGGCCAGTTTTCATTATTTTGGAAAGGTTTAGATAGGATTATTTGTGTGTTCTCCTCTGCTGTTTGCTCTGCTGTCTGGATTTTCTCTGTGTAAAAGTATCTAGTGTTAAAGATTTCTTCTTTTTGATATTTCTCTTTTGGGGTTCTTGTGGATGGTTTGCCATTGTGAGCTGCAGTTCCTCTCAGCTTTATCCTCACACTCAGGGTCTGTCTGCACTCTTTAGGCTTCTGAGGTCTCAGGTCTAGTTGTTCTCAGGGTCAAGCCTCCTCATGGTCCCCTTGTTGTTCCTCACCCCTTCATAGCATGGAAATGTCCCAATTCCATGTACCTTCAATGCTGAGCCCTGTTGTGGTGTCCCTTCGTTCATCTGTATTTGTTTTTATGTCCTCTTGAAGAGTCCTATATGTGTGGGTTAGGAGAGATTAAGCAGCTGCTTTTTACTCTGCCATCATCTTAACCCAGAAGGTTGATTCTTATTTTTAATAAGGCCAATGATCCATCAGTCTTACATTTTCAAAATTGTTCCTTCACTACTTATATCCACTCTCTTACCAACTCCAGTCAATTCAAGTTCTCTCATAAGTTTCACCTTCTTTCTATCAGCGTCAAGAGACCACACACACACACACACACACACACACACACACACACACACAAACACACAAAAACACACAAACACACATGTACTACCACCCATCTGGAAAACTGTCTTCTTATTTCCATTTTCTCCTTCTAATTCATCTTTCGTACTAATATCAGGCATATGATAAAATGGAAAGAAAAGTCAGAAAACCTCAGAAAAAAATGTCTCTGACAACTTACTATCTCTGTGACCTTAGGCAAGTTACATAACATCCAGGTAGTTCATTTTGTTCAATGATAAAATAAGGTCATTGAGAGATGGTCCTGGAAGTTCCTTCCATCTCTAAATAGTAAGAGCACTTTGTATTCTGCAAAACTTTTTGCAAATATCTTATTATATAATATATTTTGGCATCTGTAATTATAATTTTCTTTGTTAGATAAGATCCTTTACTACTTGAGACAATTAAATGGTTATTATTTCCTACATATATTTTGAGTTGTTTGGAAAACTATTTAAGTCTCCACCATCTCATATCACCATATCTATGACATTCTTTCTAACTACTCATATTTAGAAAGTCTACATTATAAGACAACAAGAACATTTGTGTTCCTATGAGATTGTCATTTGAGCTTTACAAGCATCCTGGTAGATTGATCCTATAGTTATTCATATTTTATCATGAATGGACCTTCCATTTTCCAGAGAAAACTCATGTGTTTTGAGCACCTTACTGATAGTCTTGCAGCTACTCCTTATCACAGGTAGGATTTGGATGTAGGTCTTCTTGACTCTAGAGCTGGTTCTCTATGCACTAAACATTCTTTCCACCCCTAAATAGGAATTCCTTTGCTTCCTGAATTGAAATAAAGTTCTGTGGAGTGTGTGGAGAGAGAAAGAGAGAAGGAAGTATAGGAGAAGTTTCAGTCACTTCTGGGCATTAGGAATACTTCTGAGAGGAGGTAAAATTAATTTTATCCTTGAGTTATTAGAAAGATTTTAATAGGTAGAAAATGTATGGAAATCTATAAATAAAGATAATTGAGCAAATGTTTAAAATGAATGTATTTTGAAAGGCAAATTTTGATACAAAATAATGGTGATATGATTAAATAATCTTATAGTGAGCTCAAAAAGAGTATTATTATGACGGAATTTATGCTCCACCCAAAAATGGGATTATTTGTGTTTTATTATGAATATGTTCTAGATTTCTTTTTGTGTAATTTGCATTCTCTAAATACTATTTTTATTTTTAAAATAATGCCACCTAATGTATTTAAAGGATCCTAAGTCCTGTAGAATATTGAGTAACCAGGAAGATGTACTTCTTGTGAATTGTAAAGGAATAGAGTCAAAGCCAAATGTTCTTGAGCATGTAGAATAATCAAGCACCAAAGCAGATCTAGGAGCTACCCTGGTGAGATACCACAAGAACAAATAAACAGTATTTTTCCTAAAAAGGATAAACATAAGACATGTGGATCTATAAAAAATTGATGTTCAGAATAACAATATAATATGATGTAGGAATGAAAATTTTCATAACCATACTGGATAACACATAGCAGATATGAATTATCCCCCCAAAACTGATGATAGAGGGAACAAGAGAAAGGAATGAGGTGGTGAGAATGAATTGGAGAAATTTGTCAAAGGATAGGAAACAAGTCTTCAACTCTGATTTGGGGATAAGCCAGAAAAAATCAGAATAATAGAAAAACACAATAATAAACTTTTTAGTATAAGAACAACAAAGAGACAACAACAGCAACAGTAGATACTAATATAACATTTGTGTAGTAAACAAAAATTGCCCTGAAACCTGCCAGGAAAATTTGGCTTAGGGACACTTTGCGACATTTTGAATGTACATTAGGTGCTATTTGGGAAAATTAATCATGTGTTGAATAAATCCAAAGATCCAAGCTTTTGGAGAAAGAATTCATTATTTGACAAAAACTCTTAGGAAAACATGAAGTAATGGACCAATATCCCACACAATACCCCAAGGTAAAGTCAAAATGGATGATTATCTTAGAAATAAAGAGTGATGATTAAACAAATTAACGGAATATGGAAAAGTTTACCTATCAGAATTATGGCTAAGGAAATAATTAATGATCAAACAAGAGATAGAGAACATTATGAAAAATGAAATAAATAACTGTGGTTACATTTACTGAAGAAGGTTTTTGTACAAACAAAACCAATGTAACCAGTATTAGAAGGGAAACAATACATTTTTGGGAGGGATTAGCAAATGACTCTGGCAAAAGCCTCATTTCTCAAAACTGTAGAGAACTGAGTCAAATTTATGAGAAAAAGGCAATCCACTCTCTAAAAGTAGTCAAAACATTAATAGGCAGTTCTCAGAGAAAGAATTTAAAATTGTCCATAGTCATATGAAAAAAAGACTCCAAGTCACTAGTGACTAGATAAATGAAAATTAAAGCACCTTTGAGCTACCACCTCATACATATCAGATAGGTTAACATGACCAAAAAGGAAAATGATAAATATTGGAGGGGATGTAGGAAAATTAGGACACTAATAAACTATTGATGCAACTGAGAACTGATAACCATTCTGGAGAGTTGTATATAACCAGGCTCAAAGTGTCATAGAACTATGCATACCCTTAGATCCAGCAACTACTGTTTAGAGGAAAGGACCAACTGTACTGAAATCTTATAGCAGCTATTTTTGTAATGGAAAAGAATTGGAAATTTAGAAATTGTCCATGATTTGGGGGGGTGGAGGACAAGTTGTAGTATGTGATTGCAATGGAATACTATTGTACCATAAGAAGTGATGAACAGGATGAGTTCAGAAAAACCTAGAAAAACATATCAGCTTATTCAAAGTGAAATGAGCAGAATAAGAACAATGAACATAATAATGGAAATATTGTACAATGATCAACTATGAAGAACTATACTTTCATAAGACTAAAGTAGGAGGTCCTAGGTTCAAACCCGGCCTCAGCCACTTCCCAGCTGTGTGACCCTGGGCAAGTCACTTGACCCCCATTGCCCACCCTTACCAATCTTCCATCTATAAGACAATACACCGAAGTACAAGGGTTTAAAAAAAAAGACTAAAGGACTAAGCCTTACAAACAAAGCAAGTCTCCAAGATATCCAGGGACTTGTGGTCAAAATGCTATCCACAGCAAAAGAAGGAACTTTTAGTGTCCAAGTGCAGATCAAAGCATGTCATCTTTCCCTCTATTTTCTTCATGATATTTCTATCGTATATGTGAAATGTGTCATTAGTAATGACGTGTGCAACATGGAAATATATACATATATATTACATGAAAGTATAATTATAACCTATATCAAACTATCCACTGCTTTGGGGACAGCATGGAAAGTAAAGAGGGAGAAAAATATGAATTTTAAAATGTCAAAAAAAAAACAATTGTCAAAAATTGTTTCTACATATAACTGAAATTTGTTTTTAAAAATTGGAAAGAAAAAAAAGAAATCATAGCCCAATCCCTTAAAAGAGAATGACATTTATAGACTACACTACACCCACAAATCTAAAAATATAGCTTTTAAGATTAAATACAAACTAAAAAAAAGAAAAAACATTTCCAAAATAGTTACTCTCAGCTTCTCCTATTCTTCCTCTATACAGAAACTAATTTAATCTTCTATATTTCTGAAGCTGGTGGACTGGGGAAAATCTATAGGTGAAAATTCGTAGGAGTATGGGGAATATAACTCTCCTGAAAGTAGGATAATAGTGCTAAGAAAAAGCTACTCTCCCTTTTCTTCTCAGACTATTCTCCATGGCTAACCTGAAAATCTCCTGTAGCTCTTTGGTATGAGATTTAACTACACTACAACCCAGCCCTGCTAACTCTGTCCATATGAAATCAGTGTCTTTGGTTCTATCCTATGCTTTGGAACTATAATGCCCACTGGGTTATTTTTGTGAAGAAATAGCAAATATGAGGAATTCTGAAAATATGGAAAATAATGTAAACTGATTCAGAGTGAAATAAGCAAGATTGAAACAACATTTGAATCAATTTAAAATGCATATAAGATATATGTTTTCCCTATATCCAAATGGTGTGTCTAAATGCAATTCCCTGGTTACATCTTTGGAATCTGACTTACCTCTCTCCAAATGAAATTGCTTTTTCTCCCTTGAGGAAAGATGGTGAAGGGCCATGGCCGAATATTTACTCTTTACCCACTCATCTCTAAGATGAGATATTGGATGCAGATTATATCTGTTTGTCCCTAAAAGGGTATCTGGAATGTTTCTGAAAAGGGTATGTTTCCCTGTACCATTTCTGTCCCTCACATCATTCTCTTGTCAGCATTTTCTCCATTTCAGTCTCATTCTACAAACAACATGAAACACTGGGCTTCACCTCCTCCTCTCAGCTTAGGTGAGAGACAAGTTACACCTAAATGAATCCCTTACTAAAAGGAAGGCTAACTTATTAATATTTTAAAATATAATGTTCCCAGATAACAGATAAAGAAATATTTCTTTTCACAAAAGAGAGAGTGGCAAGGAATCATTAGGCCATAATTTTGTGTATATTACCTAATGTGATCAATTCATTAGGATTTTTTGCCTATTTTTAAAAATACAAATGAAGGTTGAATATATATTGGGAATAAAACCTATTTTTAGAAATAATCAATTTAATTTAAAAATATATTTAAAAATCAGTTCAGAGCTTGACACAGATAATTATCCTCCTTGGAAGTCAAGATGCTAAGAATAGCTAATAAGAGACTACATTAGAGATCCCAGGTGCCACATATCTCAAACATAAAGCCTATGTATGGGTTTTGGGTTTTTTGTATGTTTTTTTGCTAACAGTAGATTGATTTGAGCTATATTTTATAAGAAAAACATCAAAATATGTTAAAGGTGTGACTAATTATCAGATCTGATTAGGAAAGGATCAGTTGCACATTGATCAGAGTCCAAAAAGGTGAAAAAAAAAGCTTCTGAAGAAAATCCCCCTGACAATTCCAATTCAAATGTCCTGCTAGGAGGAAAATGCACCTCTTATTCAGAATATGGGACTCTGTCCACTTTTCCTCTTATGCACTTATTATTTATTTTACATTCCTTTCTTTTCTTTTTAACTTCAAATTAAAAATCTCTTAATTGTTTTTACAATATTTATACCCATCAGTCTTCAATCTCATTTTGGAATCCCATGCCATAAATGCCCAACAATATATTTATCCTGTTTTTCACAATTAAATGTAATGCTACAAAGGAAAGCTCTGAAAGCTCTGTTTCCTAAAAACCTATGCTATATTTCCAAGTAATTTTTTAAAGGCACATGACTTTGTTTGGATGAACTTTTTTTAGTTTTCAAACACTGATCCCCAAAGACCACTTTGCTATAAGTAATTCACAATGAGGGCAGCCATGGCTAAGAAACTTTAGTGAAAAAATTTGTGGATGTTTTCAAAGTTTTAAAAAATTCCAGTAACCAGGGACAAGAAACAATACAGTTCACTGATATGTTCATGTCTGTGTGCCCTTGTACAACTGGGAATTCTGTACTATCTTTAAGATGAAAAGACAGTGTTAGAGATAGCAAGAGTCACTTTAGTACTATAGATAATTCACTTCAAGGAACATTCCCTGGATGGAAAGTGCCATTTTACCTGTTTTTCTGGGGAGAGTGGACTGACCCCTGGGGGACATTACAGGGACATCTCGGTACTTGGAAATGAGAAATGATAGTAGTAAAGGAAATTCATCAATTGAGAACCACTTATTTTATTCTTCCACCAGTGAAGCCTACAAACTATGGGTTTCTTTTGGATTTCTTGCTTCAGTACTTCCAGATTATATCAAAGAGGGTGAGTATTGCATAATAGAAAGTACATGATACTTGAAGCAAGTGTACATGTTAGCTAGCCTCATAAACTCTCTAGACTTCAGTTCTCTCACATAAATCAGAGATTTTGGACTATATTTCCTCTTAAAATAACTTTTACCTCTAGCATTCCTTTCTTCTCCCTTCTATTATATAACAGTTAGTGGTTCCACCATTTTTTTTCAGACTAAAAAGTTTGGAGTTATCATTATCACATTCAACTTTTTCTTTAACGCTTTTATATTTAATTTGTGACCAAAGCCTGCCTCTCCAACATTTCTCTCAAGATATTTTCTTCACTCCTAGTATAATCATTCAATCAGGGCCTTGAAAACCTAACTAATATTTGAGATATTATATGCATGACATAATCCTCCTAACAGTAGTCTCTTTTTATATCAAATCCTTCTTCAGATCACAACAACTTTAATTTAAAGGATATCACTTCTCAGCTCAAGGATCTTTAATGGCAAACAAATTAATTTCTGATGATTCCCTGAATGTAACATTCTGTTTCTTAGTTCCTGTCATGCCTTCAGATGGGTTGTTACTTCCTGACTATCTCCTGAAGTACTTAACTTCCTTCAAAGTTTAATTCAAGGGCCACTTAGTCAAAGTTCCCACCTCCTCATTTGTTAAAACTTTCTATTTCATTGAATTGCCTTGTATTTACTTGCATCTGAGCATTTGATATATCACATTAGTATACCCTTGATCATTGATGGCAAACTTATCGCATGAGTGCCAAAGATGGCATGCAAAATGATATCTATAGGCACTCAGCCACCCTCCATCTGCCTCCCCACCCCCAGAATTCATTACTAGAAAGGCAGAGTGACTAGGGAGGAACAGCTCCCTTTCCCCTCTCCACCACACTTGATGACACTTTTTCACATCACCCATGCCTCTGCCCAGCAGCCCAATGGAAGTGCACAGAGGGTAAGGTGAGTGGCTTACAGGCAGCAGAATTGGATGGGGAGCAGGGTTCTTGGGCCACTCACCTTCCCCTCTCTACAGTTGCTGAAGGCATTTCTTACTTCATCCACCCCTATTCCAAGCAGCCTAAATGGGGAGCAATTTCTTCCTCCCCTACGTGGGGTAAGGAGGGATGGAGCATACCCAGAGTGTGGTGGTGGGGGAGGGTCACTCAATATGGGGGGTTATGGCCCTTTACTCACCATATTTTGATTTCTGTCCTTTTGAAATGCTTTGTAATGATCAGTTGGAAAGGAGATTCAGAAGGCTCCTGCTACTATGCCTCCATCTTAGCTCCACCTCCTTTTTAAAAAAAATGCATCAATTCTCCTTAGGCAGATTGGCCTATAGTTTTTCTTTTCTGTTTTAGCTCTTCCTGCTTTAGGTATCACTATCATATTTGTGTCATAAAATGAGGTCAGAAAGATTTCAAGTTACTTATTTCTAAATAATTTATATAATATTGGAGTTAGCTGTTCTTTGAAAGTTCTGTAGAATGCACTTCTGAATTCATCCAGCCCTGGGGTCTCTTCCTCATAGATTTCTTTGATGGTTTGTTCAATTTCTCTTCTTGTGATAGTGTTCAATTATTACTTTTTTTATTTTTTGTTAATCTAAGGAGCTTATAATTGTGTAAGAATTAAACTATTTCACTTAGATTGTCAGATTTATTAGCATGTAGTTGTGAAAAATAACCTCCAATAAGTGTCTTAATTCATTTTTATTGGTTGTGATTTCTACTTTTTCATTTATTATACAGGTAATTTGGTTTTCTTCATTCTGTTTTAGATCAAGCTAATTGATGGCTTACCCTTTTTTCCATAAAACCAACTCCCTTTCTATTCATTAGTTCAATGACTTTCTTACTGTCAATTTTATTATTTTCTTCCTTTATTTTCAAGAATTCCAATTTGGTATTTAATTATGGACTTTTAATTTATTCTTTTTCTAGTTTTTTTAAGGTGCATGCCCAATTCATTGATCTGTTCTTTCTCTTTTATTGATGTAATCACTTGGAGATATAAATTTCCCCCTATGCACAGCTTTGGCTGAATACCGCATATTTTGGCATGTTTCTGTTATTTTCTTTGATGAAATTGTTGATCATTTCTATGATTTATTATTTGACCCATTTATTCTTTAGTGCAAGATTATTTTACTTTCAAAGGATTTTTAGTCTTTCTTTCTCCTGTCCTTTGAGTATAATTTAATGTGGTATGGTCTTAAAAGTACTCATTTTTTATTTCTTCATTTCTACATTTTGATGTGAAGTTTTTGTGCCCTATTATGTGGTCAATATTTGTGAAGGTGCAATGTATTGTTGGAAATAAAGGTGTAATCCTTTCTATTCCCATTCAGTTTTCTCCAGACATAGATCATATCACATTTTTCTAAAGTTCTATTTACCTCCTTAACTTTTTGCTTATCTTTGAGTTATAATCTACTTCTGAGAGAGGAATATAGAGATCCCCCAATAATATTGTTTTGCTATCAATTTCCAACTATAACTCTTGTAATTTTTTTCCTTAGGAATTTGGATGCAAGGCCATTAGATGCATATACATTTAATATTGATATTGTTTCATTGTATATGGTGCCTTCATCATGATGTAATTTCTTTCCTTATTTCTTTTGATTAGATCAATTTTGAAGTCTTGCAAAGTCTTAGGTCTACCACCTTATGTCTTGTAAGGGAGAGGAAGGAAGCCTGAGCTAAGAAAATGACAGAACTCGAATTCAAGGACACACACTCATACAGGGACTTTTGGATTCTATTTGGGCATATATTTTCCACCTTCATGGTAGGGAGCAATCAAGTAAAGGTGATTGTGTGAGAGAGATGCAAACCAACAATTTGCAAATATCCAGTCTGTTGCACACACTGGAGTCATTTTCTTTCTATAAATGTTTAAATACTAAGATGAAAGATGACTTGAAACAACAAGTACATTTTGTGTCAATTAATACACCTGCTCCTTCCAGTTTAATAGAGTAGATGTGAATTCTTTTGGGGAAAAAGCCAGGTTCATTGCAAGTGATGAATGCATTGAGACAGAGCTGAGAGAATATAAAGATGGTATCTCCAGGAGGAGTGCATCAAGCCCAAGTATCAATTGCTATGAGAGCCAAGTTGAATTTGTCTTAAAAGACAGAGACAGACTGAAAGGCTTGAGTTTCTGATTCTTTGCCATTGGATTGCCACCAACTCTTTAGGATTTTTGGCTATATAGAGAGGATGAGCAGGAGTAGATATCTGTTGTTTGGAAAAAGAATTGAATCCCTATATTTTTTACTTTTCTGCTAAAAAATAGTAGTTTTATCTGGTCTTGGGAGGATCCCTGGGATTAGAGGAGATCCATGTGCTGATTGCCCTACTTCATCTGCTTTTATTCATTTCTAACAACTTGATTACAGATCTGCATACATATATCTATTTTTCAGTCACTTTGAATGACACACATCAGATATGTAACATCAGGCAGAGTTGATCTATCCAAATAAGCTCTGAGCCAAAAGTATGATTGGAAAAACCTACACTAAGCCTTTATTTTAAAGACATATCTGTGGACACCAAAAAAAAAGGTGTAGAGCTAAGGTAAAGAGGAAGATAAACAATTCCTTAGGCGACAGAGAAGCTGAATTTTTCTTGATAAAAAATGCAGAAATGTTGGAAATGGGTGTTACAATTAGGAAGGCTTCTCTAATGACAACACTTGCCCCATAATGATATGTAGGATCAGTCAAAAGTCAACAGTACTAGAGAGTAGTTTACCAGCTATTTTTTGCTGATATTAGTCCTCATCTTTTTAAAACTATTAATGTGCTTACCAAGCAGACACAGCACTTAATTTATGCTAAAAATTTTGTGTCACCATTGCTTCAAAATCCATTTAAATTTTAAGGCTAGAGAGCACATGCATGTCTTGTAATGTTAACACATAGTAGATGCTCAGTGAACAATTGTTGGTTAAATACGTTGATACTTTCTTAGTATTTGACATGAAGAATGTAATACTTTGTTTAAAGTATGGATGTATACATCTGAATTTATTTTCATAATAAATATATTTTATAATTATGTTCATGTAGATTCTCTATCATTTTGGCAGATATGTTTTCATTTTAAATGGATTATCTCTGTCCCAGGATTATGTTAGTAATATATAAAAATGATGATGATTTATATGGTTGTATTTTATATTAAGCTTCTATAAAAAGAGATAGCTTTACTACCTCTTTGTCCATCCTAAGTCCTTCAATTTATTTTTCTTCTTTATTTCTATTTTTACCATTTATAATACTATGTCAAATAATATTGGTGGAACTGGGCATCATTTTTTTCCACTTCTATTACACAGCTTAAAATTTATCTCTATTAAAAATATTATATTACAAGCTGCTAAGAAGCTTAAAATTTATCTCTATTAAAAATATTATATTACAAGCTGCTAAGAAGAAGTCATTCAGATACCAGGGAAATACAGTTAGGATAACACAGGATCTGGTTGCATGTATACTGAAGGACTGGAAGGCATGGAACATAATATTCCACAAAGCAAGAGAACTGGGTCTACAACCAAGAATCAACTATCCAGCAAAAATGACTATATTTTTGCAGGGGAAAGTATGGTCATTCAATAAAATTGAGGACTTCCAAGCATTCATAAAGAAAAAAAAAACTGGACTTAAACAGAGAGTTTACTGCACAAACATAAAAACCAAGAGACTTACAATAAGGTAATTGGGGGGATCGTTTCTTTAAAATGGATAATTTTGAATGCATTAAAGTGAAAAGTTTTTGTCGAAATAAAATAAATATTACAAATATTGTAAGGAAAGCAGAAAATTGAAAAAAGATCAGGGATAGTCAAACAGAAAATGTCTCATATAAAAACATATAGGAAACTTCATCCAATATTTGGGAATAAGAGTCATGCCCTAAATGATAAATTGTCAAAATATATGAACAGTCTTGGGATGAAGAAATCAGTCACATATAGGTACATGAAAAAGTACTCTAAGTCACTACTGATTAAGGAAATGGAGACCAAAACAATTATGAGGTATCACCTCAAACCCATCCGTTTGGCTACAATGAAAAAATGGAAGGTGGAGCCAAGATGGCAGCTCAGTAGCAGTGAAAGCCTAAAACCACTCTGAATATCTTTCCAAACTGATCTTTAAAAGGCTCCTCAAAAGAACAGTGTCAAAGCAGTCGAAGCAGGACAAGTGAGGGGGCTGTCCCACTGAACAATTACCAGGAATGTTATAGCCAAGGTCCCCTCCATTTGATTTCCTCCTTTAATCTTGCCCTTTCTACTTTCATTTTTTTCCTCCACACCACTGTTTTTCTTTTAATCACTCCCCCATTTCCTCTACCTTATATTAATCAACTTCCCACCACATCTGTTTTTATTCCCCTTCGACTTCTCTATAGGGTCTTTTCATAACCTCCCAACTTTTCCTCTTATATTTCTCTCCTCCCCAAAACCTCTTTTCTTATTCTCCTTCTGCTTCTCTATATGGTAAGATAAAATTCTATACCTTAATGAGTATGGCTGTTCTTCCCTCTCTAAACCAATTCCAATGATAGTAAGATTCAAGTATTATCTGTCACCACCTTCCTCCCCTTCACTGTAATAGTATCCCCCCTTTGCCACTTTATATGATATATTTTGCCCCATTTTACTTCTCATTTCCTATTTCTATGAGTAAAGTCCACTTTTTCATGCCTAGATTATCTTATATATCATCCTAAACAGCTTACTATCACACTTTCTCTCTATGTATACTTCTTTTAACTACTATGATAGTGATGAAAAATTTAAGAATTATAAATATCTTTCCATATAGGAATATAAACAATTTGACTTCATTTAAGATGTTAATTTTTTCTCTTCTTTACCTTTTTATGCTTTTCTTGAAATTTAAATTTGAACATCAAATTGTTTGATTCCTTCTACATTTTTTGGAACTCTTTTTTTCATCGGATTTTTTTGTGTCTTTTTCCAGTATTTCAATTTTTTTAAGCTATTTCATTTTTTTCCATTAATTTTATCTTTTTGCATTTTTTGAACTGTCTTATTTGATTTATCCTTTTATTTGATTCTCTCCCCAATCACATCTTTTATAATAATGCTATGCACATACAATAATTGGAATTTAAAAGATAAATTATTTCTAAATGCATTTCCAGTTGCAGCCTAGACATTTAGAAGCTTGGAGAATTGGCAAAGTCATTAAATTTCAAAGTCTCAATTTCTTCATTTGTAAAATGAATATTATACTAATAGTACCTATCTCACAGGATCACTATTGGGTTCAAATAAGGTAATGTATTTAAAATATTTTGTTAAAACCCCCTATTATTATTTTTATTATTACTACTATTATTGTACACTAGAAATCATTGGGGTTTAAATGGATTGGGTTAAATTACCACTAAAGTCCCTTCTAAATATAAAATTCTATTATTTTAATATGAAGAAATATATTGATGGTGAAAAGAATTCTAAGGTCTCATTGAGTTCAGGAATATATATATATATATCTTTCTCACAAATAAGGCTGTTGGGAATAAAGTTGTATATTTTTTGTTGTTGTTTGTTTTGTTTTGTTTTGGAGAATAGGGAAGACAATAAATATACCCGGGCACATTTAACTTCATTCCTCTATGTCTAAATGAAAGAATGTACATTTCGATATCTAACAATTGTCCAATTTCAGTAGTAACTTTATCCTAACACTGATTATAATGTAAATCAATATTTTACAGTTATTTTCAATAGTTCTTATTTGTATATTTTTATTTCTGTGTCTGTAGTGAAAATCTCTCTAACAAATATTTTGATGAAAGAAATATACCTCTTTCTTTCTAAACTCTGATTTAGTTTAGTCATCTAAACTCTCTTTTCTGGCACATAACACAAGTTCAAAAGAGGTTCCTCTGCATCTCAATTTACTTAATCCTTCTTATTTTCTCTGTCCTAGTTTTATTTTTCCTTTTCCTGAAATCTTCAAGTTTCTTCAAATCATTGTTCTCTTTGTTATCACAAGTCTATGAGGGTAGTATGGAGCTCATGTACATATTTCAAATTCACTTTGTTTTCTCTGAACAAATGTTGACATAAAATTAACATAACTAGAAAAATTCATTTTGTATTTTTAATAGTTCTAAACAGACTAATTTTGTTCTCAAAATCCACCTATAATTTTATTTTGAAAATAGATTCTTTTCTTTTTATCCTCCACCCTCCCCACACACATTTTAGGACATTAAAGGACAGTATTGTGTAGTGGTAAAATGCCTTCCTTGACTTGGATTAAAGAGATTTGAATTTATATCCTGGTTTCAAAACTTCCTTAGCTTATGGCCTTGGGCAATTGGATTATTCTTTCAGAGCCTCAATTCCCTAATTTGTAAATTTAATTAAATGATACTTTTAATATCTCCCTATATTCAGCAAAATGAAGAGTTATGTGAATTCTCTAGAAACATTGTGAATTTCCCTTGTCCTCATTACTTTAACAAGATCTCTTTGTCAAGGCAGCCAAAGTTAAAATAATCTAATTGACATAATATTTATGATAAATAAACTATATTTTACATATAACACTATATTTTATATTTCCCTCAACCCTTTAGGCCTAACTGTCACCCTGCTCCACATAGACAAGGGGTCTGTAAAAACCAGCAGGCAAATGACAAGAGAGTTTGTAACAAATTTAATTAAGGGAACTATGGTCTAAAGGATGAGAATAGGGGTTTCTACACTTCCAGACTATGGGCAAATGACAGGGTCAAGGGAGGAACTTATCTACACTGAACTGAGACCTAAGCAAGACAGGGCCCAAAAAATAGCAGGACAGAAGTGGGTATCCTCACAGGAGAGTCCTGACACACTCCAGCGATGTTGTAGCACTTCCAGGACCACTAGCTGTACTCTTTCAGGTGGGTAGATCTGGGAGCTAACCCAGCCCAAGTTAACCTGCAACTCAGGTTGGGATTAATAGCCTCTACCAAAACTCTCCCGCGAGTAGATGACAGTCTTCTTTCAGGATCCCAGGGAATCAGGGTACAAACTCCACTTCCTCTGAGGTCTCCCAGGGTCAGTTACAACTTGTTCCAACCACCATGGAGTCTGTCTCAGAGAGAGAGGCCACACTTCCTGCTTCCCCATTCCATTTAAAATTCTCTAGCCCTGGTTGCTAGGTCTCCTAAATGATAATTAAGTAATCCTCCTCACAACATAAGCAAATAAAGAAATGAATATAAAAGACAAAGCATGCACTACTTTCAAGGAGTTTATGATAAGTTATCATAAACTTGTTCATCTTTATAGAAGATAGAAAAATTGGGTACGTACTATAGGTGAAATGACAGACTGAATGGTAAGGTCCAGTGTTAATTTCCATCAACTCACCTAATAATAGAGGTCCAGATTCTGGAGGATGTATAAATAAGGTGAATTTATGTCTTCTTGATATTCCATCTCACCAACAGATATAGAATTGGTGACTTCCAGCACAACCGAGAGGAGTGATTTTTCCTACACAGTTGTCTCATGCAATCTGTGTGGCCTTGGTATTGAAGTAGGAAGGTGAAGAAAAGACAAGTGAAAAAGGTACTCCTGTTGCGTAGGATGGGTTCTGGTAGCACATAAGTTGGTGGAGGGAGTGAAGAGAAGGCAAGAGGGAAAGATGTCACCATCAGGTCCTTCTGTATCATTTCACAAATTATTTAATGAAGACAGTGCAATACATAAACAGGAACATCTGTAGAACTAAATATCTTTAAGAAATTCCTCTTCCTTTTCCTCTAAGTTTTAGATACATTTTTTAATGGTAGGATCCATGCTAAGAAAACATTTCTTCATGTTTTACCACTTCTTGGATATTAACTATCATACAATCAGAAAACAAAATTCCTTCCTTTATTTTTTTCAAAGAATCCTCAATATTTTTTTTACAAAAGCATTCTAAATACCTTGATGGAGAAGAGACTTTAACGCTTCATTTTGCTTAATGAATAAAATTATTTTTCTTTCCCATGGTCAACAAATTAATTGCTTACATTTTTCTTTTCTTTTAATTTGATTCTTTTAATTAATTTTCAAAAAGATTTAGACTAATGTAGAATATCATTCTTAATAGCTTGCTTGTTGATTAATTAATTTATTTGTCTCTTAGCATACAAATGATCATAAAGGATAGTCTTATTGTATATGATTAGATAATTCTAAGAATGATGGACTTGAAGCTCAAGAAACTTGAATTCAAATCTAACCTTAGAAACTTACTAGTTATATGACATTTGCTAAATAATTGCATGCCTCGGTAATTTGACTTTGTTTTCTTCAACACTGGTGACAGTTTCTCAAGTAACAAGAGAGGGAAGAGTAGATGTTATACTATTAATTCCAAAAATCTTCATTCAGTTTATTAAAACCATTGCAGCTTTAAGAATAATCTCAAATTCACAATGTGGAACATTTGTCTCCAGCTTGGAATTTAATATAAATAACTTTAACTCTACATTTTAAAATATCTTTGTGCAAAATGGACTGCCAGTAAAGACTTTAGCTGTGCAGTGTGATTAATTAAAGCTCCCTGGGCATTTGGTGAGAATGATTTAATGCCAATACGTTGTATTTAGATGGCACCTTTCTTCCATTGAATTTAAATTTTCACTTATTTTTAGGCTTAATCTCAACGTGGGAAATCTTCAGAACTAGGGCAAAGAACTTAGTGAACTTCCCAAATGTTTAGTTTTTTTTCTTCTTTCATTATTTGTTTCTTCCTTTCTTTTCTTCTTTCTTTCTTTTCAAAGCACAAGTTGTGAGTTGTGAATAATATCTCCAGTGGAGTGATAGGGGATTTGTAGTTGATATTCTTGATGTGATATCATTTTTCATTGACCAGAGAGAGAAAATACATATGGAAGAAATAAATTATATCAGTATCAACATTTTCTATTCACAATCACTTTGTCAAAAATAAAGCAAGAAGTGACTGTGTCACTACATAAAATAGAGGACAAAGGGAAGGTAAATGAAAAAGTAGCTCACTAGATCTCCTTGAAGAAATCAGCAATGAAGAGAGAGATGATGATTTTATTGTCTCCAATTAGTACAAGAAACATTATTCATGTGCTGGTCAGTTCATGTTCCTGTATTCATTGTAATTATTTTTTAAAATTCCACTCTAAAAATCAATCATTGCTGTTTATTCTTCAAATTTTGTTGAAGATTAGAAGGTAGAAAATGATGTAAGTATATTTAAAACAAATATCATTGAACATGAGTTTATCTGCAGCAACTGAACAGATTCTAAAAAAACCATGAGGCCATCCTTAATAATAAATATTATGAGAAAAGAGCAAAAAATTTTCAACAAGAAGCTTTTTCGAGAATAATAATTTTCAGCAAAGATAGTAATTACTAGATAAAATGCCCTGAATTAAATCAAAATATGTTTTTTTAACTTGATGGTAAATGCAAAGATGGAAGATACATAATGAAATCAAGAATTGTTAGAAAAATCAATTAATAAAAATAAAAAGTCCCCAAAGCTTTTAAATATGCAGAAGTTTAAAATTCTTATCATAAATATTTCATTAATATAAATTAATATAAAAATTAAATAAATATAATATTAATATAAATTAATAAATGGCTTTATACTATTGAAATTACCGTAATTTTTATATTTTCATGAGGGAGATTAAGATGAAACTGATAAAACAAGGATGTATGCCCTAGAAGTAACACTGCAGATGTTATTGAACAAGGAGCCTTCAGATCATCCCTGAGTAGTCCTGAGTCCAAACAGATAACTCCAACACTGTCTTCCTCCATCATTATAAAAGTCATTCCCTGATCTACATTGAGCTGATAAATATTTCTTATTGCTAGGCAAAAGTTTCTCTTTTGTTGCCTAATCCCAGAGACCCCTCCACCTTTTTCTCAGAATACTAAAATCCTGTAGCGTCCTCCTCCTCCTCTTTGGCCTTGTTTTTCTTCCAAACCTGGCCATAGGTGTCTTTGTTTTCTCTCTATTAAAGGAAATAAACCATTTGATGAGCACACTGTGGTTCTAGTTTTTTAGAGGAACAATTATAATACTGTGGAACAGTTATAGGTATTGCGATCTGGTTTTAAGGGTTGACAGAGTGCAATTAAAACATCATCCTCATCTATTTAAGCAAATTATAAACTATAGAAAAGCAAAGCAATATGACTGTGAATGATAAGAACAGTTTACAAGATTAATTCATGTATAATATGGTAAGGAGAAAAATAGTGGAACATTATGAGCAGTATCACCTTGAGAAGCAATAAAAGACTAAAGTAATTGGAAGAAAATGTGGTGACTTATAGGTTTACAATTGATTTTGAAGAAGTTGAAGGTAACAGGAGAAACATGGAAAATGTTATAACAAATTATTTTCATTATCAAAGGATGAGGAATTAACAAATGCTTACAATCAATTAATTGATAAAAATTCATAAAGCTACTTCTTTATGCTGGACATTGTGCTGAGCACTAAGGATATATAAATATTTTAAAATAAATAAAGATGGTTCCTGCCCTCAAGAAACTTATTCTCTAATAAGCCTGAAAATACACAAAAGGAAGTCAAAAAGTCAGGGAATCAGTGAAGAGTAGGTACCTGTTTAGGAGTCATGGGGAAGAAATCAGTCAGGGAAGTCTCAAAATTATTACAGGGAAGAGAGGAATGAGCAGTTGTATGAGTAAAGTTCTCTCCTTAAATGGAGTTCATGGACCCACCCTTCAGTTAGAGAGGCTGAGGGTAGCGTTGAGATATAGTAGTAAGGTTCATCTGATCTGACAAATTATTAAGGCTATCAAATAATGAATTTTCTTGGACCTGGTAGAGATGTCAGAAACTTCCTAAAATAGTACAACCATGTAAGAAATGAGATGTCTAAGGAGATATCTAACAGTGGGTAGAATTTTAGGTCCATAATGTGGAAATCTAAATCCAAATCTAGGCTCATATACTTACTATTTGTGAGATCTTAGACAAATTACTAGCCTCTATTTACCTCAGTTTCCACAGGTGTGAATGGAAATAATAGTAACAACTACAACAAAAATGCTTGTGAGGATCAAATGAGATATTTATGAAGTGCTTAGCACAATGACTGGACCTGATTTGTGCCAGGCTTTCTGTTAAGCACTTTTATAGATATTATCTGATCTGATTCTTGCAACAATCCTACAATGCATGTCCTTCCTTGCTTCACTCTCTCTTTCTTTCCTTTCTTCCTTTTTTTTCTTTTTTCCTCCTTCCTTTCTAATTATTACAGTTCTAGATGTTATTTTATAATTAACAAAACTGAACCCAATGTGATAATAATAGATACAACAACAGGATTATACCAAGTGCACAAAGAGGAAATCTATGGTGGAGACAAAACAGATGTGAGGAGTTTGAGGAATTGATTCATAAATCAACAGAAGGAAGACAAGATTCTAAAAGAGACAAAAATTTAAAATATTATCTATATCTAAAATGTAACCAAAAGAACATTAAAGACTACTAAAATTATGAGAATAACTTATGCATTCATCAAGGACATCCTTCACAAAAATATTGATAGGAATAGTCAGGCTTTAGTGTGACATCCCCTCATTGCCATTTTTATTATGGAACAATTAATTAAATATATAATAATGAAAGTTTCTGATGTGCTTATTGTTTATTAGTCATTAAAAACTTTAATTTTGGAGACCAACATGTTGCCATAAAGGTTATTTTCTAATAAGTTGTAACCTATACATATATTAAAATTATGTAAGATAATGTAGAAGCTATTATTTCTTGTGGGCTCCCTGAAGGCAGAGACCTTTTGCCTTTCTTTACATATCCATTTCTTTGCACATTACCTAGCACAGAGTATAATTAATTAATATTCATTACATGTAATGAATATTAATTTCAGGAAAGACATGAAAGAAGTAGCCTATGCTACTCAGTATTGCTTCTTACTGTCATGGATAGGTCTGTCATAGGATTCAAATTGAAGCATAATTTCTGTATGGATATTGAGATTTTCCAATTGTCGACAGATAATATCATGATGTTTGCAAAAAATTATTTAACATTGTATAGCCTCCTGAACAAAATACCTAACTACTCATAAGTACTTGACAAATAATCATCAGGAAAATGAAGTTTAAGGAAAAAATAAGTATTGTACACTCTGCGATGTAAAGTTAGCTATAAAGAGCAATAGTTTCAAAAATTTTTTAATGTTCCTTTTGTTTCAAGATGAGGCGGGAACCAGTATCTGTATGCTCCACTAGTAATTTTGTAAGGTCAAGGAAAGTAATGTATATCTGTCTACAGCACATTCAAAGTCTGGCAAAATTTTGAAAGGATATAGATAAGAATCTCATTAGATAGGCAAGAATTGTTGTGTTTTAAAATTTACTATTGAAAGGAACTTCCACATTGGTGAGATCATCCTATAAGGCTATTTGCACTTTTGTTTATCATATGTTTATAATGAAAATCAAAGAAATATAATCATATAAATATTCTACCATCCATCATGATTATCAGAATAAAAATTTTAAAAATAGAATAGGACAATGTAAGGAGGTTGTATTTTTCAGTAATTAAATAATTATATAAAAGAATGTTGCTGGTTCCCATATAATAATAATTTATTATAAAAAAGAATGAAAAGAAAGCAGCAGGAAGCAGGTTGGATATAATTTTGATCCTGCTACCAAATCTATCAAAGGAAAAATTGGGGAGGTTTGAGAATTTTAATAGTGTGTTACATGGAAGAGACAGATTTTGACACTTTCCTGGGCTCATTTTCTTTCTTATCTTTGGTTATAGTTATATCAATATTCTGGTCTATATATGCTTCTTTCATTCTGTCTCTTTGACTTTCATTTGTTTCTGTCTCTGGTTCCCATCTCTTTCTCTGTCTCTGTCTCTCTCTGTCCCTTTCTGTCTTTCTATGTTTCTGTCTCTCTCTGTGTCTGTCTGTCTGTCTGTCTGTCTGTCTCTCTCTCTATATATATATATGTGTGTGTGTGTGTGTGTGTGTGTGTGTGTGTGTATTTTTTTGTCTACCTCCCTCTGCTTCTCTATCTCTCTGTTTTTACCTCAGTCTTTGTATCTGCCTACTTGTCTATTCTTAATTGGCCAAAACATATGTGTGTATGTATGTGTGTATAATTTGCATACAGTCGATATATATTTCAGGTTCTCTATGAATACATAGTATTTTAAATACCCTAAATGTTCAATGAATGTAAGTTCTTGTCAATAAGAACAATGATCTGAAAGTTAAACAAAACATTTTATTTCTTTCTTCTTTAGTTTCTAAAGGATGTTGATTTTTATTTGTTAATAGCCTTTACTGTTAGGAAAACAAGTTAAAAGAAATTCTCTTATTTTTATCAGTGTATGATAGAAAATAAAGTATTTGGTTATTCCTTAAAAGTTATGATTATTCAATCTATGAAGTTCTGTGACATGCTGGTCACAGTAATGATAAATAGTCATAAAGACAAATGGTAATTAATCAACTATCAGAGCCTTTTCAGTCCGTTTTACATGCTATTTACATGCCATTTTCTTTGAAATGAAGCTATCTGATCAACTTTTCCAGAACATTCTATCTTAGAATTGATTAGTGTCATGGTGCATATGTCTCTGAGTGTGTATCACTCACCCACATATTCTCACATGTTCATAAATGCATACACTCTACATGTTGGGACAATGGGGAATTATGAATATTGAAATCTATGTAAGCATGCCAAATGCATTTTTTCTTAAACTTCAGTAGACAAATTTTGAGACATGCACAAAATTCACAAGATATTTAGATCTATTGATCTACTATATGAATATAGAACCTGAGTTCTATAACCTTAAAAAAATATATAATTTTATTTCAATATAATTTATTTTCTCTGTATATACATGTAATCTTATGTAAGATAATTTGAAACTATTATTCCCTCTGGGCCTCCCAAAGGCATACTGTATTTTGTTTTTCTTTATGAATCCAATGCTTTGCACAGTGTCAGGCACACACACATAGATACATACACACACTAGTACATGCAAACATACATGCATACACACATACACATTATTCTGAGAAAGGGCCCATAGGCATCACCACTGGACTGTGATATAGAATGGGTAACTAAATGTATGTATTTAAATATTTTAATATATTCATTACTTCATTAAGTGGTTTCCAGCATCTTTATTTTCTTTTAATCCCTTTAAATAACAAAAAGTGCATTGTTAATCCCAGGATAAATTAATTTTTTGTTTATAATATTAAAATGTATTCATTAAGTACTTACAATAACTAAAATAACATTTTCCACATAAAGCTCCAAGTTAAATTTATACCATGTGCTTATATATTTTTAAATTCTCTAATTAATAAAATTAATACTAAAATTAATACATTAATAAATTCTGTAATGATAAATAAATTAATTAATAAAAGCTTAATTGAAAATAAATTAATTAATAAACTTAAATATTAAATTATATAACAATTCTGAATTTTATGTGTGAATTTAAGTATTAAAAAGATTAATCTATCAATACATCAACTGTTTATTATTTATAAATTTTCACATTAAATTTATCTTATAAATATTGTTGCCTATTAAAACATTTTAAATAAAAGAGTTAAAATTTGGTATGTGTTTAACATACTCAAATGATTATATATGCACTTAATTTCAATGTTGGACATTTTTATGTGAGTAAAAGTTTGCAATATTTTGCTTGACACTAAAAATACTAACTCAAAAGCACATTATGATTTATGGTACTTAAAACAGAATATCTAAAAATGCTTACTTATACAAATATGTTGTGGCAATGATAGTAATATTCTACAAGATATTTCATTGAGAGATGGAAATTCCCTATTTTTAATATTTTGGCCAATAAATCTATCTAAAAAAATGAAGGTAGTTACAATATAAAATAGTATTTTTCATGTATAATGACTAGTGTTACATCAAATAAAGGTACTTAAGGTTTAATTACATATATTGTTTCATTTTTAACAATATTTATGTATAAGTAAATAATTGTATCCAAAGTGTCTGTTTAAATGTGGTTTTCTTTCCTTTTTTTCTGATGCATTAGCAACATCAGAAAATCTATTGAATGAATAATATTGTGAACCAGTTCACTTCAATATTTTCCCACTTGAAGTAAGGCAACATATTTTGAAAATAAGATTAAAGGTGAAAATAGCTTTAATAATGCAGGGAGGCAAGACAAGGTTCGTTTCTGTAGAATATTTGTGCTTACCAATAAAAGTCTCAAAATAGTTTGCTAGGTACTGCCCAGTGATCATGATTTTTCTCCATGACATTTGTGCTGCAAAAATGTAAATGAACACAATATCTTGACCACCTGATTTATGAATCTCAAGAATTTATAATTACAGGATAACAGTTAAATAAGGAAATTATTTTAGTTTGGTGCACAAAATGAAAATGAAAGTATGTACATAAACACATTAGAATAGATGTGCAATGGAATGTTGAACCATTATGGTAGTTTGGAAACAGTTTGATGACACATTGAAAAACTGCCTTACTATGTACTTAATCATAAATGATTAGATTTTGATTTAATGACAAGAGGAACAAGAAAACTGCTTGCATGATCAGGATGATTTCTAAAATCTTTAGAAATAAACATTTTCTAATGTTCATAAGCCTATTGTGCTACAGGGAAAAGTGTATAACACAATTAGGCAACTCTTTAATGTGTAAGGCATGATTAAGTTCACAATAGCATGAATACTATGGACCAGAGTCATGAACTACTAGACTTGCGAACTACCAAATGGACATCAATGACCTAATCAATGTGAGTATTTCTTCTACTGGTGAAGATCAGAATCTTTCCATGCTTTCTTTCTTGGGTGATTCTTCATATTTTTCTCCCAGATCATCTATTAAAAATCTGTCTGACAGATTAGAAAATGTACTCTAGAACTATTAGTAATATTTTGCGGATAGCAATGCTCCTAGCTTACTAAATATTAACCCTCATGTCTGCTACCTCCATTCTTAAGGATATATTAACTGAATATTATTATTTCCCCCACCCTGGTATTGGGTAGGGGAAGGAGAACATATATTATTATAACAACTCAGATGCTAGCTTGCGTGACTATTGAAATGATTGTAAAATCTAAATAGCTAACATGAACCTCATCATTTCTTGCTTTCAGCAAATAAATAATTTTACTGAATGCAAAATGTAACTGTGAATATGTGATCAGTAAGGAGGAAATGCTATTTCCCTTTACCTACATTTAATTGCTGATCAGGCAGAAGTGTGTACTTCTCAAAATGCTGTTGTATGCAGAAGCAATTCAATCTTTCATTTTAATTAAATCACTTCAAACCAGGCCCAGAGGAAAAAAAAAGAATCATCTAACACCCACATCCACATGAATTTTTTCTATGAATCAGGTCCATTGTGATGCATAGTATACTCATATACTCACATGCTCCTTATCTAACTTTACAGGATAACTTGATTCATCCACAAGCACAAAGATCACATGTGAGAATAAACTAGTCTGAATAAATGATTTTTTTAAATTTTTCTTACATTTATTTCTAGAATGGTACAAGATTTTTCTCCCAGTACCTGCTCAGTGCTGATGTTTTTTTCAATCTGTCTACCCAGAAGAATATTATGAAATCTAAGCAGCATCTTAAAGTTTTTTTAGCCTGATTCTCTCCTTCTGGTTTCACAGGGCACTAGAGCATGCCCTCCAGAGCCACAGCAGATAGAAAAGCTGCCCTTCATATTCTTCCTTGAATCTGTTCCATTTGAATGGATGATCATTCAGCTATAGCCAGCAGCTGTTGTCTAATACAAGTTCCTAAACCTAATGTATGTTCCTAAGAGGCTTAGGGAGCAACTTAGGAATCTGTCTTAGTGGAGACATGCTGTCAGAAGTTGAAAAACTGGAGTTTGTACTCAGCCAAATGAAAGACCTACATGGCAATTCCAGTTCTGTCCCCAACCAGCACCCTTAAACTGTTAGTTTTCATTCATAATGCTTCTTTGCTTTAATTGTCACTAAAAGTTCATTGAAAGAGCACATAAACTTCTTTTTACCCCATTTCATTTTCCCATAGGTTGCGTTCTCACTCATAGATAGAACAAAGATATCCTATTTTAATACCTTTTTCTCAGGTAAGTTTTCTTTATGTCCTTATACAGAATGAGAATATATCACAGAATCACAGAATTTCAAACTTACAGGGCACTGCAAAGACCACAGGGTACAACCTGTAACTGAACAAGAAATATGTCTTTTTAACAAGTATTCCAGGAAGGAATTTTGTATGAAAAATGTTGGGTTTTTTTTTAAGTTCAATTCTCCATTATGATTTAAAAGCATTATCAATGAAAGAGACTTAATTTACTAAAAAGATCCACATAAAGTTTAGGACCCTATGGATTTACATCCTTTCAGTTTACAAGGACTATCTCCAAATAAAATTTTATTCACTTAATATCAGAAATTAATTCTAGACAAGCCATAGAAATATAGACTTAGAAGTAAGAGGGATATAAAGTTAAGACAGATATAATTTGACTTGTAATAAAATGTAAATGTAATGGAAAATGGAACATGCATTTGTGATAGAATCATACAACATATAAAAATATTAAACCAAATAATAACCAGTTTCATTTGGGTAACCAAGAGCCTTCAAACCCATTTGCTACTTGGAGAGACATTTTTCACAAGCATATGAAGACTTCTCTCCTGACAGAAGGAGTAAATAAGAAATTTTTTTTCCAATGGCCATGAAGTGGAGTGCTTAGAGCTTGGTCCAACATTGAAGATGACAAGGTAATCCATTGTATCCCAGACCATTGCCAGTTATCCTGATTTTTGTTTTGCCTCTGGACTTCAAAGATTTGGGGAGAGTGAGGCTGAAAACTTTATGAAACTCTTTCAAACTTAAATACAATTGATTCACAAGTCAAGACATCACTCATTATGTAGTTGCTTCACTTTAAAAATGAAGATTAACAACAACCTATGTCATTATATTGTTTCCTGTGTCTTAGATATATTTTCTCCTAATTAAATTGCTATACCTCTTTTCAAGTGCTTTTAGTTTATGACACATTTCTTTCTCTGTAGAGCTTGTTATAGTAGACAGACCACAAGGTCAAGAGTAAGAGTAGAGAAAGTCTGAAGTCTAAATTATTATCCTAGTTTGCTGCACAAACTTTGGGCAAATTATTTATCCTTTCTTCTAGTTATTTTCAGGGGGGAAAAGGGAGTATTGTATTATCTGAGTTCTTTAAAGAGTCTTTTCTTTCATTCTATTAGTATAACAAAATATTTTCAATAATACATCTTTTGGCCTATAGTTTCCAAATTCCCCAGAAACAAATAAGTTAAAGATTTTCATAATAAAATTTAGCCCTGATTTAAGCTGCTGTTTTGGCTAGTCTTTCCAATCTGAATAAGGTCATTTTCTTTTACTTGACTAAATGGTAAGTTAGCTCACCTCATATTCAGGGAAAGGATGATTTGTAAGTCAACCCCATTCCTTTATTTGTTCAGTACCTAATTCCAACTCCATCTGAAAAATCATAGTCAAAAACAAACTAGCTATGGATTTCCATGATCTAAGTATGTGTCTTGTCTCAACTGTATATATTGAGCTGATCTGGATATTTCTTTCTAAATACCCACTTCAGGGGGGATTGTATTTTTATAAAACCCAAGATTAATCGTATTTTTATTATATCCAAGATTTAATTTTTGGTTTTGTTTGAGAAAATTCTCAGGGAAAGAAACTTGCTGATTCCTTAATCCAGAGAATGAACTGCTTGCAGAGAGATGCCTGAAGAACCTACGTTTAATCAAGAGATCCAGAATGAACTTTGGGTTGCAATTGATTGAACTGATGGGGTTTTGTTGCATCAAGTGATCCAGAATGAACTTTGGGTACTAATGAATGGACTGATGGGTTTTGAACAGCTACTTTAATTGTACATGATATGCCGATTGGGGACTGCCCCCAATTGGTTTCTCTCTTTTCCATTTCCGTCTTATCTCTAACTATTGTAGTTAGAAGGACCTTTGTGGTAGAAGATGTTGTGTAACATGATCACTTGGGGTGACTAGGCACCCAATATGATCATCAGGGGGGATTGTGTAAATAGAATTAGCTCGATCCCATTAATAGTCAAAAATCTACTCAACCCAGGCGTCAATTTGGGCAGTCCCTTATTCTTGATTTGTTACTTATTGTCACGAGTGGGTAACTCGTCTCCCCTCCCCACTAAGGGAGGTGGGAGTGACATCATTAGCATGCCTGGGTTGAGTAGATTTTTGACTATTAATGGGATCCAGCTAATTCTATTTACAGATGTCACCAGTGGGTAAGGTCTTCCTTTTACTAAGGGTTGGGCTAGTTGTATTGTTTGGGTCAAGATTTCCTTTTGTTCCTGCCTGGCTGAGGACAAAGGCTATAGCCTGAGGCTGAGTACTAGAGATAAAGCTCTTTGAGGGTAGGCAGGGCTTTTTGCCTGAGGCAAAAAGTTGGGAGTGTCTTTCAAAAGCTAATTTTGGTTCTGGGAGGCTCTATTTGATTGTAAAAGTCTGAAAAATTTCTTTTCTTTTAAAGTTATGTGCCTTCTACTGTGGGGGGGAAAAAACTTTTAAAAATTCTTTTTAAATTCTAGCTGGCCCCACCAGGCTTTTGCTTTTTCTAAAGATTTTAAAACTAAAAATACGGTTTGAAATAGAACAGAGTTTAAGCCTATTTGTAGCCTAAAAAATTACTCTCCCTAATTCTACTAAATAAGTCTAGTGCCTCCTGCTTCTATTTGGCTGCTTTTAAATCTTATTCAGGTGTGCTCCTGGCCTGGCTAGGAGAACTGAGCAGTCCTTCCCAGGTGTGGCCAAGGCCTCCTAATAGGCTTATTTCTTTCCTTAAGACAAAGAGACAACCTAGCTAAATTTTCAGGGTCCCCAGGTTTTTTGATCTCACCAATCTAGCAGCTTTATATCGACCGAAGCTCCACAGCGTGCTGTGAGAAGGCTGACTTAAGGATAGGTATAAAGAAGAATTCAAGAAAATTCAGAAAGATTGAGGAAGTTCGAGACCTAAGTGGTCAGCCAAATTGTAAGGATTAAAAATTAGGTATTATAGGTATATATTAAAAATATGTGGCAGCCAGGAATCAACAATTAGGTTGATTCCGTAATTAAATCAGACCGAAGTCAGCATTGGGTTGAAGAATTTATTTACAATCAGGTAGGTAAAAGTAGGGATAAAGAGAAAAGGGAGGTTAGAAGGCTAAATAAATGAAGCTGTAAGCCACAGGGCCCAACAGCCAGATAGGCAGAGTTTAGAATTGGCCCAGCTAGGCCAAGGAAGCCAGCCTAACTTACCCACGTGACAATACAGAGTGTAAGCTGACTGTGGTCTCAGGAGATGCTTCTTCTTCCAGTTCAAGACGGCAACTGCCCCCACAGGAAGTTCACTAACTTACTTAAAGAGATAGTGTCTTTCATCACTTCCTGTGGTCCACCTCTAATTCAAATGGACAAATGGCAGTTTCTACATTGATTTGGACTGCCCAAAGGGCAGTCCCTTATTCTTGATTTGTTACTTATTGTCACGTGTGGGTAACTCCTCTCCCCTCCCCACTAAGGGAGGTGGGAGTGACATCATTAGCACGCCTGGGTTGAGTAGATTTTTGACTATTAATGGGATTGAGCTAATTCTATTTACACAGTCTCTGCACACACAAAAGAGAATTTGGAGCAATCCAAAACATAGGCCTCTCCTGGTGTTTGCTTATGTCAATTCTCCTTCAATCTGAGATGCACAAAGCTGACCTAAGGGTTCTTTAGCAAACAATGAAGACTACATACCTGGAAGAGATACATAACTGCTAATCAAATTGGCTGTGCTGACAACTTTTTCCATCTTGATCCTTCTGAATAGAAATTGTTTTTAAACTATTAAATATATAAATTAATTTTGAATAATTAAAACATAAACCTTTTACTCAGTCATTTTCTTTGTAAACAAATATTCAAGAGGCAGAGAAGTGGTTTAGTGGATTGAGAGCCAGGCTTAGTGATGGGATGCCCTAAGTTTAGACCTGTCCTAAAACACTTCCTAACTGTGTGACTCTGGGCAAGTTTCTTAACCTGCATTGCCTTGCTGTTACCATTACTCTGATTTGGAACCAATACACATTAAATAGTCTAAGATGGAAGATGAAAGTTTTTGGGGAAAGTGATGCCTGTATGGAAAATAGCACATCCAAACATTTAGGTAATTACTCATTACTGAAGTTCTTTTTTCAGTTTTTTAAGAAATATATAAAGGTTACATGTGGTATTCTGTTTTGCTCATGTAGAATATGTGTATACACACACCTAGGGGTGACCTAGAGACAGCCAAGAATAGACCTCTCTAGAATTTCCTCTCTCTCTTCTTTATAAAGAAGATTTTCATTCCTGCAAGGAGAGAAAAGTTTGGTCCCAAAAACTGGACCTCTCCTCTCCTCAGAGTGAGGGACTACTTGAGTTATATCCATCCACTCCATAAATATTGATAGTATAGGAGAAATAATGTTTAAATTCAACCTACACATCTGACTGATGTCTGTCTAGCTGTCTCTTTTTTTTAAATTTTTCTCTCTCTTTATATACGTAAATATATATATATATATATGTAATTGTATAAATGTCTACATACATATGCACATACATGAACTTCCTTCCCACCAAATGTCAGTTCACCAATCAACATGTAGAGGAAACATAGAATAAACCAATTTATCCAAATAGTAAAGAGAAATCAGAAAAAATCATAAAAACAATTGATATCAAAATATAGGCCAGATCACATAGAGAGTAAATGAATTCTCCCACTAAGAATGATGTGATTCATCTCAGCTAAAAGAAAGAATCTCAGATATTACCCAAGGATAAATTTCCCAAAGTTTTTAGTGTACCAAGATGAGAAGAGTGATATTATTGAAGTACTCTTCCTCTACATGTTGCTCTCTGCCTAAGAGTTTTGTTTTTGCTTCAGGGACTTAAAGATAGGTGGTTACCATGTGACTTCTCTTCCAGTGTAGGCAGCCAGAAGATCAGGATGTTTCTACTCTCTAGCTCTTACCTACTCTATTTTTCCCTCAGGTGTAGAACATTGAATAATTAATATGTACCAAGTTGGAGTCTTACGCTAATGTCTTTTAAGTCAACCTTTTTTCCTTATTTTATCATTGAGTAAAAAGTAACACTGGGATCTAAAAAAAGGTATCCCATCGGAATTCATGTTCAAACAAGTTCTATTAATTATGATAAATTATAATCAAATATTGTTCTAGTGACAGATTACAAACAGAGGAATAATCTAACTAATAAAAAAGTCACAAATCATATAATTTGCAGATATTTTAAATATTAATTTAACTGTGAGATAAGTCAATATTATGTTGTATTCTAATAAATGATATTATTCTAATGTGTTCTAATAAATGTTACTCTGTGAACCATATTACTCACCTTTTTGTGAAATCATATTTGTCTGTTCAATTCAATAGGGGACCTCTTCCAGTTCTATCTAAAACATGGTTGATACACTAAATTTAAAAGGTTTTGTACAAACAAAACCAATGCAACCAAATTTAGAAGGGAAACAACTAATTGGTAAAAAATCTTATTAACAAAAACCACTGACAAAGGTCTAATTACTCAAATATAAAAAATAATTACTCAAAAAAATTAAATCACTTGTACAAAAAAATCAGGCCATTCCCCAACTGATAAAGTTTCAGACAAAGAAATCAAAGCTATCATTAATCACATGAAAAAAGTATTCTAAACCTCTAATAATTAGAGGAACGCAAATCAAAACAACTCTGAGGTACCACTTCACACATACCAGATTGGCAAACATGTCAGCAAAGGAAAGTAAGAAACGTTGGAGGGGATGTGGCAAAATTTGGATGAACTGAAATGACTTCTAGGAATTGATGCAGAGTGAAAGGAGCAGAACCAGGAGAACCTTGTACACAGAGAAGGATATACTGTAGCCCAATTGAATGTAATGGACTTCTCTACTAGCAGCAATGCAAAGATCCAAGACATTTCTGAGGGACTTATAAGAAAGAATGCTATCCACTATCAAAGAAAGAACTGTGGGAGTAGAAACACAGAAGAAAAACAACTCCTTAATCACATGGGTTGATGGAGACATGATTAGGGATGTAGACTCTATTACTATAGTGCAAATATCAATAATATGGAACTAGGTCTTGATCAATTACACATGTAAAATACAGTGGAATTTTATGTTGGCTATGGTAGGGGGGTGTAAGGAATATTGGGAAGAGGGAAGAGAAAGAACATGAATCACGTAACAATGGAAAATTTTTCTCAGTCAATTAAAGAAAAACTAAATTATTTATTTATTTATTAAAAATAGAGTAAACATTAAAAAAATAAACTATGGTTGAAGAATGTGATCATTCTTAGCTCTCAGGACTCCTCATCAACCAGTTGGAAGTGCAACTGTTTCTGTTTATCACATGAAGAGAGAACCAGCTTGGGCTAGAACTTCCCATGAGATGATTTTTCTGTCCTTACTTTTCTGCATCAAAGTTTGGGGAGACATGATTTCCAAGGAGAAGGTTCACCAAAGGAATCCTGACTGGGTAAAAATGTTTTTAGCCAAGAATACTAGAGGTAACTGAGTCTCAAAGATCAATTATTATTCCTTAATTGTCAGACAGGGGGGTGATAATCTATACCTGAAGACCAACTCACTTTCTCCATCTATAAATTATTCCTATCACCTGAGGATTTTTCTCTTATCCCAACAAGGAAGTAAGTGGGTAACCAAAGTAACTCTAAAACTAACTCTTCATTAAAATGTCTACCAGACTGTGGTGAGCTGGGTTAAGATGGTGGCAGAGTAAAAAGCAGCTGTTTAACTTCTCCTAAACAAAACATACAGGACTCCTCAAGGGGACATAAAAACAAATCCAGACAAACGGAGGGACCCCACAACAGGGCGCAGTATGGAAGGTATGTGGAATTGGGGCATTTCCATGGTATAAAGGGGTGAAACAGCTCTCACTAAATGGCGGGCTGAGCAACCCCCTCCCCCACAAACACTTACAGTGCCAAAGCCAGCACAAAAGAAGTAGAGCAAGTTTGGGGCACCCATTCAGTCATTGGCAGCTCCAGGGCCTGCTCCTGAGAGCAGCAAGACTTAAGACCCCAAAAGGCTAAAGAATGTGTGTGGACTTTGAGCTCAGACACTGAGAGTAGGCACAGTTAGAGGCGGACTAAGGCTCAAGCGAAGGGTCTGAAACCTTGAGTGGGGAACCAGTGCAGATGGGTATACTACTGTGGAAGCAGCTCTCTGAGACTTGTAAAGGAGCCTCCAGCAGAGGATCAAGCAAGGGGGACCACCAGGAGGCTTGACTTTGAGAATAACCAGACATGAGACCTTAGGAGCCTAAAGAGTGTGGACAGACCCTGAGCATGAGGATAAAGCTAAGAAGGTGCTGGGCTAAAAATGGCAGCCCAGAATCAGGAAGCCCAGAAGAGAACGATTAACAACAAGAAGAAGATATCTTTAACACTCAACAACTTTTACACAGAGAAAATCCAGACAAAAGAGCAAACAGAAGGGGAGAACAAATAAACAACCACATCCGAACCATCCCAAAATAATGAAAACTGGTCACAAGCTCTTGAAGACTTCAAATATGAGATGACGAAAAAGTTGGAAAAGATTTGGCTAGAGAAATGGGAAATAGCTCAAAAGGAAATCAGGCAAGAAAATAACAGTTTAAAAGGCAGAATTTTGCAATTGGAAAATGAGGCTCAGAAATCAAATGAACTTATAAGCAAATTGAACACCAGAAATGACCAGACTGAAAAGGAAAACCAAAAGATTATAACCAAAAACCAGTCCCTAAAGGATAAAATTGAGCAATTAGAAGCTAATGATCTCTCAAGACAGTAAGAATAAATAAAACAAAGTCAAAAGACTGATAAAATAGAAGGAAACATGAAATATCTCAAAGAGAAAGTGACAGACCAAGAAAACTGGTCTAGAAGAAACAATCTGAGAATCATTGGTCTCCCTGAAAAAGCAGAAATTAATAGAAATTTGGACTCCATACTAAAAGAAATGATTCAGCAAAATTGCCCTGAAGTTCTACAACAAGAGGGCAATATAGACATTGAAAGAATCAATAGATCACCCTCTACACTAGACCCCGAAAAGCCAACCTCCAGGAATATAATAGCCAAATTCAAGAGCTTCCAAGTAAAAGAAAAAATCATACAAGAAGCCAGAAAGAGACAAATCAAATATCAAGGAGCACCAGTCAGGATCACACAAGATCTGGCAGCCTCCATGCTAAAAGAGTGCAAGGCTTGGAATATGATATTCAGAAAGGCAAGAAAGCTGCGTCTTCAACCACGGATCAACTACCCCTCAAAAATTACTATATACTTCCAGGGAAAAGTATGGGCTTTCAACAAGACAGAATATTACTAAGTATGTGCAAAGAAAAGACCAGAACTAAATGGAAAGTTTGATATCCAACCACAAAAATTAAGAGAAACATGAAAATGTAAATAAGAAACAAAGGGGAAAGAAAGAAAACTCATATTTTTTAAAACTTGCCTCGTTAAGGGCTTCAATAAGATCTGATTATATGTATTCCTATGTGGAAAAATGCTATGTATAATTCTCTGTAGGGACCTCTATTCACTATTATAGTATTAACTATTATAGTAATCAGAAGAATAATTCATAGGGAGAGTTAGGAATACTAAATGGTCTAAGATAATATAGGGGGTGGGAAAGAGAGGGGTGAATAGTAGGGGACACTGAGAGAAACTTGAATGAATAAGAAAAATAGGATACTCTATTACACACAAAGAGGGCATGGGAAAGTAAGGGGATGAAACCTATTATACGAAGGAGAGAATGAGAGCATTAATAAGTAATATCTAAACCTTACTCTCAGTGGAATTAACCCTGAGAAGGAAGAGTAGCTATACTATCCATTGGGATATAAACTCTATTTAACGCTACTGAGAAAGTAAGAAGGGATAAACTAAGGGGAGAAGGGGAGGAGGGAGGTCAAAAAAGGGAGGGGAGAAAAAGGGCAAGGGAATTCATTAGGCCTTTCAAAATAAAAAGAGGGGAGGAATAAGGGAGGGGGTAGAAAGAGAAGTTAATGAAGGGAGGGGATAAGGATTACCAGCTTAAATCAAACCACTGGTTTAAAAGGAAATAGTGTTAGAAGAAGGGGTAGAACTAGTGGAGGATACAAAAATGTCAGTGAATGTACAACTGATAATTATTACTCTGAATGTGAATGGCATGAACTCTCTCATAAAATGGAAGCAAATAGCAGAGTGGATTAGAAACCAAAATCTTACCATATGTTGTCTACAAGAAATACATATGAGGCGGTTGGACATACAAAAGTTTAAGGTTACAGGCTTGAGCAAAATCTTTTGGGCATCAAATGAAAAAAAGAAGGCTGGAGTGGCTATTATGATTTCTGATAAAGCCAAAGTAAAAATAGATAGGATTAAAAAACACAGGGAAGGTCATTACATCCTGATTAAAGGCAGTATAAACAATGAGGAAATCACACTGCTCAATATGTATGCACCAAGTGGCATAGCATCCAAATTCATAAAGGAGAAACTGGCAGAGCTCAAGAAGGAAATAGATAGTAAAACTATAATGGTGGGAGATCTAAATGTTCCTCTTTCAGATCTAGATAAATCAAACCAAAAAATAAATAAGAAAGATGTAAGAGAGGTGAATGAAGTACTAGAAAAATTAGATTTAATTGATATGTGGAGAAAAATAAATAGGGACAAAAAAGAATACACCTTTTTTTCAGCTGCACATGGTACATTCACAAAGATTGACCATGTAATAGGGCATAGAATCATTGCAAACAAATGCAAAAGAGCATAAATAATAAATGTAACCTTCTCAGATCATAATGCAATAAAAATAATAATTAGTAAGGGCACCTGGAGAAACAAATAAAAAACTAATTGGAAATTAAATATGATTCTCCAAAACCAGTTATTCAAAGAAGAAATCATAGAAACAATCAATAACTTCATTGAAGAGAATTACAATGATGAGACTTCCTACCAAACTCTGTGGGATACAGCCAAGGCAGTACTCAGGGGGAAATTTATATCCTTGAGTGCATATATTAACACATTAGGGAGGGCAGAGATTAGTGAATTGGTCATGAAACTTAAAAAAACTTGAAAGTGAGCAAATTAAAATCCCCAGATGAAAACTAAATTTGAAATACTAAAAATCAAGGGAGATATTAATAAAATAAAAAGTAAAAGAACTATTGAATTAATAAATAACATAAGAAGCTGGTATTTTGAAAAAACAGATAAAATAGACAAAGTACTGGTCAATATAATAAAAAAAGGAAAGAAGAAAACCAAAATTGACAGTATCAAAGATGAAAAGGGAGACCTCCCCTCTAATGAAGGGGAAAATAAGGTAATCTTAAAAAAAACTATTTCACCCAATTATATGACAATAAATATAACAATCTAGGAGATATGGATGAATATTTACAGAAATATAAATTGCCTAGATTAACAGCAGAAGAAATGAATATCTAAGTAATCCTATATCAGAAAAAGAAATTGAAAAAGCCATCAAAGAACTCCCTAAGAAAAAATCGCCAGGGCCTATGGATTTACAAGTGAATTCTATCAGACATTCAAAGAGCAACTAATCCCAATACTATACCAATTATTTTATTAAATAAGCAAAGGAGTCCTACCAAATTCCTTTTATGACACAAATATGGTACTGAATCCAAAGCCAGGGAGATCAAAAACAGAGAAAGAAAACTACAGACCAATCTCCCTAATGAACATAAATGCAAAAATCTTAAATAGAATATTAGCAAAGAGACTCCAGCAAATAATCAAGAAGATCATCCACCATGATCAGGTGGGATTTATACCAGGAATAAAAGGATGTTTCAACATTAGGAAAACCATCCACATAATTGACCATATCAACAATCTAATGAACAAAAATCACATGATTATCTCAAAAGATGCTGAAAAACCTTTGACAAAATACAGCATCTATTCCTATTGAAAACACTGAAAAGTATAGGAATAGAAGGACCTTTCCTAAAATTAATAAACTGTATATACATAAAACTATCAACAAGCATCATATGCAATGGCGATAAATTAAAAGCCTTCTCAACAAGATCAGGAGAAAAACAAGTATGCCCATTATCACCTCTATTATTCAACATAATAATAGAAACACTAGCAGTAGCAATTAGAGAAGAAAAAGAAATTGAAGGTATCAAAATAGGCAATGAGGAGACTAAGCCATTACTCTTGGCAGATGATATGATGGTCTACTTAAAAAATCCTAGAGAATCAACTAAGAAGCTTGTAGAAATAATCAACAACTTTAGCAGAGTTGCAGGATACAAAATTAATGCACATAAATCATCAGCATTTCCAACACATTAGAGCAGCAAGAGGTAGAAAGAGAAACATCATTCAAAGTCATCCTAGACAATATAAAGTACTTAGGAATCTATCTACCAAAACAAACACAGCAATTATATGAAAACAACTACAAAACACTTTACAAACAAATAAAACTAGATCTAAACAATTGGAAAACCATTGATAGCTCATGGGTAGGGCAACCTAACATAATAAAAATGACCATTCTATCCAGATTAATTTACCTATTTAGTGCCATGCCTATCAAACTACCAAAAAACTTCTTTACTGAATTAGAAAAAAACTATAACAAATTTCATTTGGAATAACAAAAGATCAAAAATATCAAGGGAAATAATGAAAAAAAATGTGTAGGAAGGGGGCCTAGCAGTACCAGATATTAAACTATACTATAAAGCAGCAGTCATCAAAACAATATGGTACTGGCTAAGAGACAGAAGGGAGGATCAATGGAATAGACTTGGGGTAAATGACATCAGCAAGA
>NC_058134.1:147250752-147297796 GCF_016433145.1 Gracilinanus agilis
TCTTTCTTTCTTTCTTTCTTTCTTTCTTTCTTTCTTTCTTTCTTTCTTTCTTTCTTTCTTTCTTTCTTTCTTTCTTTCTTTCTTTCTCTTTCTTTCTTCTAGCTTCCTTCCTTCTTTCCTTCCTCACTTTCTTTTTTTCTTCCTTCTTTCCTCTCTTTCTTCGTTTCTTTCTTCCTTCCTTTCTCTCTTTCTTTATTTCTCTCTCTCCATTAATCTTAGATAAATACTTCAATATTCACATGGTTTTGCATTTCTAATTTCAGTTTGTATAAGGGCAGGTGATTTATAATTTTTTTTTAAACTTTATTTAATTAATTATTTTTGATTTTTTTTTCCACGATTACAATATTCATGCTCTTTCCCTCCGTTCCCCACTTCCACTCCCATAGCTGTTATAAGGAATTCCTGGGACAAAATGGAAATCATCCTGAGTGACAGGATTTTCAGTTGAAGACCTCTGAATGCACCCAGGTGGTATGAGCCAAAGCCAAAAGTTAGTTGGAACCAACACTATAAATACCCATCATGCACAGGAGAGCTTGGCTCAATCTGGAGCATTCTTGGGTAAAGGGAGTTCAATAGGGTGGGTAGGTCTTTGTATCTGCAATCTAGCTTCCTTGGCTGAGAGATATAGAGAACTATCATACCTGCTGTCAATAGAGCTGAGAGAGCACAGCATTACAACCATCTAACAAGAACATCAATAGCCTTCCCTATCCTTTGGTTTGACTCTGGTCAGGTCAAGCTAGGGTTAGTGAGGGGGTAAAGAAGCTCCAGCCTCTCATTGATCTACCAGCATCTACAATCTCTGATCACATCCTTTTATTAGCTTAGATTTAGCATCCCTAAAACATCTTACCCAATTCCTTGCTCCTGACCCCTTGTTAAGTAAGAAATAAACCTTGTTCTTAAGTTGAACCAAAGATTGAAGTACCTTTTCTAATTAGTAGAAATCCAGAGCTATTAGGAAGGGGAACCTTATTTCAGGAAGTCAGAATTTCAGTGACATTCATGTAGCATCAAGAACAGCCCATACCAACAATAAACCCAACACCAAGTCAAAAGGCTAGAGGAGTTGTCAACACACTACCAACTCCTTCTTGGCTGTTTGGCTAGAGCAACTGTTAAAGGAGACAGCTTGGCAGACTCAGTCTAGAAGAGTCTGAGGGGAGCACAGCCCTTTGTATTACCAAGTGCTACAAAGCTACTGTATCTTATTGTGCTTCCCCTCTCTCCCTTTTTTTTAACATAGCTGACAAACAATTCCATTGGGTTTTAGATTTGTCATTGATCAAGACTTAATTCCATATTTATGATATTTACACTAGAATAATAGTTTAGAGTCTACATCCCTAATAATGTCCCCATCAACCCATGTGATCAAGCAGCTGTTTTTCTTCTGAGTTTTTACTTCCACAGTTCTTTCTCTGATAGTGCATAGCATTCTTTCTTATAAGTCCCTCAGAAATATCTTGGATCACTGCATTGCTGCTAGTAGAGAAGTCCAATACATTTGATTTTGCCACAGTATATCCTTCTCTGTGTACAATGTTCTCCTGGTTCTGCTCCTTTTACTCTGCATCAATTCCTGGAGGTCATTCCAGTTCACATGGAATTCCTCCAGTTCATTATTCCTTTGAACACAATAGTATTAAATCACCAACAGATACCACAATTTGTTCAGCCATTCCCTAAACGAAGGACATTCCCTCATTTTCCATTTTTTTGGCACCACAAAGAGCACAGTTATCAATATTTTTCTACAGGCCTTTTCCTTATTATCTATTTAGGATATAAACCAAACAGTGCTATGGCTGGATAAAAAGGCTTTTAAAGCCCTTTGGGCATAGTTACAAATTACTATGCTGAATGGTTGGATCAATTTGCAGCTCCACCAGCAATACATTAATGTCCCAATTTTGCCACATCCCCTCCCACATTTATTGCTTTCCGTTGCTGTCATGTTAGCCAATCTGCTCATTGCGAGGTGGTGCCTCAGAAGTGTTTTGATTTGCATTTTTCTAAATTTAAGAGATTTAGAACACTTTTTCATGTGCTTATTGATAGTTTTGATTTTTTTATTTTAAAATTGCCTATTCATATCCTTTGAAGGGCAGGTGATTTAAAAGCAATGATGTATTAAGTAAATGTTACTTAATATAAAGAAATTATAACATATAATCATAACTTATACCCAAAAAACGATATAGAAAACATTTAAGTATGGATAATTATAAAAAATTATGAGTAAGGAAGGAAAGGGCCTCTAGGGTCTTTTATAGATTCTTGATATAAATGTCATAGAAAAACATAGGAAACAATTTTAAAGGCTAAGAAGTCATGTTTAGTAGTTCTAAGCAATAGAAATTAATATAGCATCCACACCAATAAGGCCACATCTTCACTGAAGAACTGTAGAAAATTTAGACAGAATCATCAGAGGGGAAAAATACCTTATCTTTTTTTTTTATTTCATTTAGTCTGTGTTATTAAGATATGTTCAAAAATAGCAATGATCAACCCTTCTCATTGTGCAAATGAGTGGGTTCCTTTCAGTGTGACAGAATTAGTGAATATGTCCTTTCCTGAGTTTGGACATAGAGTATGTGGATATAGCCAAAGCCAAACATAATAGCCTTTCTTTCCTCTTCTAGAAACACTACATAAAAATGTTTCTTAGTTTTGTTTTATTTTTGTTTTTTTTCATGTGTGTGTGGTTTTTTGTTTTTGTTTTTTTGCTTTTATTTTGTCTATACTTTCATCTGTGACACTTTTGGAATTTCTTTGTTCATTTCTTTTCCTACTATTATTTTAACATCGAAATATTTGTATTTGGAGTTAAGAGTATAAGAAAGAAAAAGACGTTGGCAATCAATATAGCTTATACCCCTGTTCATCATGGTGAGATATTTCATATGGAGATAACATTTGGTGTACCAACAATGTTTCCACTTGGAATATCCAGGTAGTCTATTGAAGTTTCCAGGTTCAAATAGCCCACTCAAAACATATATCTAGTCATCTACATCTTTACTTATCCTTTAATCTTCTATTTAATCCTTGGATAGTAAGAATTTTTAAGGTTTAGGGTTATTAATCTTTGCTCTGTTCCATTAATGCTATTTTCTGAGGTCAATAGAGACTCATAAAGATCATTGGAGATTAAAGACAGTGGAAAAATCAAAACAGTTATTTAGGCAAACTTAGGCAAACAAAAAAATCAAATGCTCAGTAAATTAAAGGCAGTAGAAAATTCTACATCGGTCACAGAAAACATTTTGCAGTTTGCTCTTGCCTCTTTCATTTTCAAGACAAAGATGGGAAAGTATTGTTTTTTTTTCTTTTCCTCACTACTACAGTAGTTTTCAAAGAGAATGAAAATTAAAGTCCCTGAGTTGCATTTATGTTTATATAGTAGAAAGAGAAGACTAGGATTGAGATTGTCTGGAATGCAAGTGGAAAGTACAAGCTATCAATGTGTACCTAATTAGCAATTTTTCAGTTTATTTTCCTGAATTTTATTTTTTTGCCTTAATTACAATAAAAATGTTTCTAACATTTTAAAAGAGTTTTGAGTCTCAAATTCTCTCCCTACATTCTCCTCCACCTCACTGAGATGGTAAGCAATCTCATATAGATTTTACAAGTGTAATTCTGTAAAGATTTTCCCATATTAATTCTTTTTAAAAAAAAAACAGCAAAAAATTAGGACAAAAGTGAGGAGTCCGCTTTTGTCTGGCTTCAGATGCCATCAATTCTTTCTTTGGAAGCAGATGACTTTTTTTATCATGAGTCATTTGTGATTATTTTGGATCATTGTGTTTCTTAACTGTGATCCCATAATATTTGCAAGATTTCTTTTTGGATATTCACAATAATTTCTCCTTGCTTTGGAAGTTCTGGAATTCATTTATAATATTCCTGAGTTATTCTTTTTGAATCTCTTTTGGGAGATGATTAATGGATTCTTTGAATTTGTATTTTGCCCTCTGGTTCTAGAATATCAAGGCAGTTTTTCTTGATGATTTATTGAAAAATAATATCTAATATTTTTTATCATGGTTTTCTCATATAATCCAACAATTCTTAGACTTTCCTAGACTTATTTTCCAGCTTGGTTATTTTTCCAATGAGGTATTTAAATTTTTCTTCTATTTTAATTCCTTTGACTTTGCGTAAGTGGCTTTTGATGTCTCATGGAGCCATTAGCTTTTACTTACACAATTCTAATTTTTAGAGCATCACTTTTTAGTGTGTTTTTTATCCCCTTTTCCCTTTGGCCAATTATATTCTTAAAGAGGTTCCCCCCCTCCCCCAGTGAATTTTTGTACTTCTTTTCCCATATGGTCAATTCTACCTTTTGAGAATTTTTTTTCTTCAGTGCATTTTTGTATATCTCCCCCCTCCCCCATCTGACCAATTTTGCATTAATGAGTTCTTCTCTTTAGTGGACTTGTGGCCTTCCTCCACTCAAATTGTCCCATTTTGTTTTTAAATTCGTTATTTTCTTCAATATTTTTGTTGTCCTCTTTAACAAGTTGTTGTCTCATTATGATTTTCCTATATTACTCTAATTTCTTTTCCCAATATTTCTTCTAACTTTCTTATTGATGTTTAAAATCCTTTTTGAGCTACTCCATTAATTCTTTTTGGGCTTAAGAATAATCCGCATTTCTTTTGAAGCTTTGATTATAGCATTATTGGCTTTGTTTCTTCTGAATTTGTGTTTTGGTCTCCCCTGTTACCAAAATAACTTTCTATGTTTTTTCTTTATTTGTTATTTGCTCATTTTACAGCCTCTTTCTTTTGTTATAACTCTTAAAGTTGGACTTTTGTAATATCAATTTCTGAGAAGCAAAATGGAGAACAGGATGAGTGACAACCAACAGTTTTAGAATTTGGAACTTACCTAGATGCCATGAGTCAAGGGGCAAAATATAGTTACTGCCAGGACTATAAAAGGCAGGAGTTGGATCAAGAAGTTCTCTTACTCATGAGAAGGGGACCCCAGGTGGCTGGGTGAATAGGCCAACCAACTTGCTTAGCTTACCTATATCCTGTTTCACTAATTAACACATCCACAACTTCTGAATACAGCTGTGCTGTACATTGATTATTTATCATCAAGGAAGAATACCGTCACTCCTCAATACATCTGGTCAGGGCCAAAAGTGCCTGGCCTGGCCTGAGTGCCACAGGGAGGGGAACCTCTCCAGCTGACATCACAACCTGATCAATCTGTGATTGCCAACCCTGATCATAATTAGTCTAATGTAGATTCCCAACACCTCCTTCCTTCAATCCCTGATCCTTCCCCTGAGCTTGTTACAATTAAATCCTAAAAGCTTACCTAGCTAAATCCTGCTATTATTCTAAAGTTCAATTATTCTGGATCTAAGGGGAAGGGATTATTCAAACAAGGTCAAATCAGAGTGATAGGTGTTACCCATCAAGTTAAACCCAGGATAAGGGTCAGAGAAGCTGTTTGATTCAATTCACAGCTTCTCATTTGATCACTTAGTTCTGGGCACTGTTAAAGGACATGTGTGTGTATTCAGCTGAGCTTCATATACTTTATGGGACTGGTGTTCACTACCACAACTCGGTGTCCATCCAAGTTTCCCACCTCACTCAGCTTAGATCCGTAGACCATTAGAGGACCTTGGGCCATCTCTTTATCAGGCCCTGTTCAATATCACTATACTTTCCATAACACTTTGTAACTTAGGTATAGGGACCACAGTTCCAAGCTTCAGCTTCCTTGTGCAGCTGACTGCAGAGATGGCTCTGGGGTACTATCTGTTTTCACTTCTTCCGTGGTGGTATGATGTAAGTAGGTCTTGTTTTAGTACTCTAGTGACCTGTGCTCTGGTCTCTGAGGAACCACAAGAAATTTTTTTCCAAATTGGAACTGTGACCAGGGTCCCCTGGTCCCTTGTCGTTGCAATGATTTGTGTGTGCTAGTTTCACAGCTTACCCTGACTGAGACTCTGATCTAGGACTGCATCCTGGATCTATACATGGGCAATACAATAAGATACTTATACCAAAAGATCCAGCAAAGGAACTCCTGTAACTTGTTTCTGAGCTATTGTCCATCCGCCTTACCATTTGTTGCTGAGAGGTCTAGAAGCTTTTTTGCTAATTCAGTAACCCCCAAGACCTGTTATCATGTTGGGGACTGCCTTGGTGTACTGCTTTGCACTCAATTTCCACTCTAGTGAAATAGATCTTTTGTACAGGCCTTCTAAATTGTTTTGGGCTGAAAAAAAAATTTATCCTGCATTTTTGTAGCTTATGTTGCTCCAAAACCCATTTTGCATCTATGTACCTTCTCTGCCATTTGCTCAGCTAACTTCCTCCCCCTCCCCCACAAATCCATTACATAACATTTTTAAAAAGTTATACAAGTCTTCCCTTTCCTTTTTGCATTTCGTCACTTGTAGTTATTGCTTACATTGCATAGCCTTCTATCCAAATATACATGAAAAATAATATTCTTCATTTTTCCATACATATTTCTATATTTCACATTTGCTTTGCTCCCCTTTCTCTTGCAATTCCAGATCACATCTTAAAATTATGGTTTAAACTCCATCTTTTCTCAAAACCTTACAAGAAAAGAACTGGGCACTGATGAAGAGTAGGTGTGCTGCTTACCAGTGCAGCCTATTAACACTTAAATGTTCCCTGTCTCTCTTCTCACCTAGCCTACCAATTAGCTGTAACAACCTTAGGGAAAAGTGACATTGGTTGGCATTTTATTCAGTGTTAAAGAAGAAAGTAAAATAACAAGAGAATGTTGCTTGCTAAAATTAATAATTGACATTTATAGGTACTACCTTCTATCTCAAAATACCAACAAATATATATATAACATTTCTAGAAAGAAAACTGAACTCCAAGGAACTTAAATAAATTGAATTGAAATTATCCTGAATGTCACTTGAAAAGTTAGAAATATAATTATAAACTTCTGTTTCAGCAGCTCCAAATGATACTTTTAACTTTTTTTTCCATTTGGTTTGTAGAAGAAATTAATTTTTCTTCAATATTGACACCAAACTATAGTCAACCATTTTAGGATCAATGTTTTCTTCATGAAGAACTTAATATTCTCTATGAATCTTCTTAAGAATCCTTATTTTTTTTTGTCTAATGATAAATCACACATCAACATCATGTCACTTAACTTCATTTTAGTTGTTTTTAGGAATTCCTAAAGGAATATTTATATGGAGACTAATGGTTTCTAAATTTTCCTTTCCAAACATCTGCTGTGTTTGAGTCTCCCTTTCTCTCTTTATTTTCTTTTCTTCCTTTCTATATCTTTCTTTTCTATTTCTTGCTATTTCTTTGTCTTTCTCTCTTTCCCTCTCCTTCCTTTCTTTCTTTCCTTTTTTTCCTTCAACAGACTAGAAATGCTGCTGCTACTCATGTGCATCACTCTTATCTGCACAGGAGTTTTGATTTCCTCTAGTTTAAACTTGAGGTGATTCTCTGTATCACAGAAATCCTGATAGCTTTTCAGTTCACTCGGGTCACTATATGTATACATAGGTGAGATAATTATCTTAGTCCATTATAGCTGAGAATGTATGAGATCAAGAGATCCACCTCATGAGTGGGATTATGATTTTTTAAATTATTATCTATGTATTCTTCAATTCCTCATTATCTTTCAGTGTCCATGTATTCACAAAGTGATTCCATTTCCCCTGTCATTAGTCTAGCAATATATTTCAAAAGCTAATTAAAAAATAATAGGAATGGATTATTGAAAAAATTGACAACTGTATATATTACTATTAGCATTTGCAAGACATTGACAGCAACTCAAGGGGATGTGATTACAAGACAATTCTTTTTCCTCATATTTATTATCCTCTTTCTAAGCCTCTATATATTCATCTATATAATAAAGATAATAGAACCTGTGTAATAGAATTGCAATGATCAAATAAAGAAATTTAAATAAAAATTCTTGTTTATATAAAATCTTCAAATAAATTATCAATTTCTATGATCGGAGTTTCTATCTTTTTAATGGGAATGATTGAACCCTTGTTGATTAATGTAATTATTTCCCCACATCTCCTCTAGCATTTATAATTTCTGACAGTTATGAAGTGGTACCGCAGAGTTATTTAAATTTTATTTTTTTATCAATAATTACTTAAACGTCCTTTCATATGGCTAAAGACAATTTTGATTTATTCTTCTGGAAGCTGCCTGATATCCTTCTGGAAATATTGACCAATTGTAAATTGGTGAATATCTTTTATTTTTATTAACTTTATTCAATTTTATACTCAACATTTACATGCAAAATGATGCCTTTATCAGAGAAACTTACTGAATAAAATTTTAATATTGCTTAATTGTATATGACAGCTTGTAGCAAAATATAATTTACCTGAATATCCTTTTTAATACAGTCTGTTGCTTTTTGTTTATCTAAGATAATGATTCATACCCTTGCCTTTCTTAAGTATTAATGAAATATATTAGATTTGTCTCTATCCTTTTATTTCAAACATGTGCATCTTTCTGTTTCAAGTGTGTCTCTCATAAACAACATATTGTTGGATATTCGTTTTGGATTTGTTTTGCTATCTGCTTTCAAATTATGAGTGATCTCATCCCTTTCAAACTTACTGTTTATTTCCCTCCATTCCATTTTTGTCTCTTTCCCTCTCTCTCTCCTATCTTTCTCTTCTCAAAAGTCTTTGTTTCTTATAATGCCTCCCTTAATCTGTCCTTTGTGTAAAGGGAACCCCTTCCTCCCAGGGTCATGAACTTTGTGCTCATCCAAGACAGCTCATTATCATGGTTGGAATGCTCCAAACAGAGACGTTTTTATTGGTTCCTGAGATGTGATAGACCAGCATATAGGGAAAGGAAGAGAGGTAGAGAAAGGGCACTATAAAAAATGAGATTGTAGAGGACATTGGGTTCTTTTCTGGAGGTTTTTGGCTGGGGGTCTTTCTGAGATTCAGCGTAGGTGGCTCACATGGAAGACACTCTTGTGGGCTAGTAAGATTAGGATGGTAGGCTAGGAAATATTTTTCTATTTCCTTCCTTCCTTATTTCTTTCTTAGACTATATTTATATTAAAATTAAATTGTTGAAAGCTACTATCATTCTCATGACTTAAAGGTTAATTATTTTATAAATGGCAACCACAACAATCTCTTTTTAAACTAATATTATATTTCTAAACCAATTTCTAAATATTACATTTAGTATATTATACCTCCCTTTTCATGCCCTCTAACTTTTATCTTATCTCCTTCCCTTTACTTTCTTTCACTTACTTCTATATTGGGTAAATTACTTTTTCTATATACAACTGATTGATTATGTATACATATTCTGCATTCTTTGAACCAATTCTGATGAGAAGAGGTTCCAAAATCACCTACTCTCCTATTTACTTTTCTTGCAATATAGAAAATATTCTCTGTGTGCCTCTTTTATGTGAGAATTTTTCCCTATTGTAACCATCCCTTCCCCATTACCCAAGTGCATCGTTTTTTGTCATTTTTAAAATTATTCTAAAATATTAAATTCACATGCATGCCCTCTTTCTGTAAAAATTCCTTTGAGGTGCTCTAATAATGATGAAGTTCTTAGAAATTACATGTATCAATTTTCCTTAAAGGAATATAACTTTATTGTTTAACTTTAATTGAGATATTAATGATTACTTTTTCTTATTTATATTTTTTATAATTCTCTTGAGTCTTATATTTGAATCACAAATTTCCTATTTGTCTGTAGTCTTTTCACAAGGAGTAGTTGAAAATTATCTATCTCATTAAATATTTTTCCTTTCTAAATGATTATCCTCAGTTTTTCTCAATAGGTTATTCTTAGTTGTCATCCTAGCCCCCTTGCTTTCCATAATATGATACTAAAAATGCTCCACTACTTTTAATTGGAATCCATTTAATTTTCATTAATACCTTCACTGTAGCTTCACAATATTAGAAGTATTTAATTCTGACTGATTGAATTATTTTTTCTTTGATCTGAAAGGTCTGGAATGGATATAATATTTCTGGAAATTTACATTTTGGGATCTTTTACATAAAGTGACTGATGGATTCTTTCCATTTCTATTTTACCCTCTTGATTTAAGATTTTGGGTGACATGGTGATAATTTCATGAAATATAATTTCTTGTCTCTTTCTTTGATCATGGCTGAGTTAATCTAAAATTTCTTAATTATTTCTGCTTATTCTATTTTCCAGGTCAGTTGTTTCTTCAATGAGATATTTCACAGCTTCTATTTTTAACATTATTTTGAATTTATCTTACTGTTTCTTGAAGTCTTTTAAAGTGATTAGCTTCTAATTGTCCTATTCTAATTTTTAAAAATTTATTTGCTTTAGTGACATTTTGGACCTCCTTTTCTGTTTGACCTTTTTTTTGCTTTTTATTGAGTTCTTTTCTCCAGTGAATTCTTGTGTCTTTTACAATTTTTTTTAGTGTTACTATGCTTCATTTTCTTAAGCTATTAATTCTCTTTTATAATTTTCTTGTAGTCTTTGCATTTCCTTCCCCCAATTTTTTTTCTACTCATCTTATCTGTTTAATGAATCCAGGCATTTTTGATTGGGTTTTGGTCAAATTAATATTTTTATTTGATTATTTACTACTGTTTTCATATTTTTCCTTCTTCTGAGTTTCTTCAGTTTCCATGATACAACAATATATGCTTATGATCAGATCCATTTTTAAATCATATATTTTTATTTAATTACCATAATTGTGATTATTTTGACAAATATTTCTTTTATTGATTAATTAATTATTAAATTGATAAATAGGTCTCATCAAAATTTTTGATGAATGAGTCTACTTCTTTGCTTTTAATTTTATGTTAAAGTTGAGCTCTACTCACCTAGGGAGCAGATCACTCCCACTCTTAAGACTTTTCACAATGCAGTTTTAAGGACTTGTTCTTGGATTCTGTAAATTTTTGTTGTGAACTGGAGAAAAGTGTGGTCATTATATTATTTGTCTGACTTTTGGAATCCATAAAGGAATGGACTCTGTCCCTCAGCAGACACAAGTATTAGTGATCCTCAGGATCCTGGACAATGTTCAGAGCCCCTGTTTTCTTGTAAGTGACCACAGTCACTTCTTTTTACCCTGTAACTGTGACCTAGTCCACTTGTCCCATACATGTAAAAGTGATAGAGCTCTTCTGGGCTCTGCCTATATAACCAGGGCTCCTAATGCCTTGTGACTTACCTCATGCACTTCTCTCCTCCTTGGAACTCTTTTCCAGAAATGAATATGGGCAACAAGATTGTGTAGCAGAGCCATGTTTTTGACAAGTGATAGCAAAAGCTCCACTATAATCTCTTTCTGACCTTTTGTCTGACCCATGACTTTCTTTGGGATAACTAACACCAAAATTGTTACTAATACTGTCCTAGCCTCTTGGGATCACTTTTGGTGCTGCCGCCATGTTCTCTCCAGGCCAGGACCTACCTTGGTTTCATAGACTTCTCCTCCCAACTTTCTAAGTTGTCTTGGGGAAGTAAAAGTCTTGCCTGACTCTTTGTTGACTATATTTCTTCAGAATAAGTTATGTCATATCTTTTTAGAGTTGTTTGGAGGGCAATGTTGGGAGAGTTTGGAGGAGGTTACTGTCTCTACTGTCATCTTGGCTCTGTCCCCCTAATAAATAACTTTTTACTGTAATTTCTCTCACAACATATTACAAAGGTACTGACTTTTTATAGCCTGAAGTAATCGAGCAATTTCAATATATAATCTGGTTTGATCAATACATTTTGGGTCTTTAAGTAGAATTCATTTGTAATTCTTTTTGGAAATTATTTGGTGCTAAATTACCATGAAAAGCAATTCTTTCCTAAGTAAATAAACATAAATTAGTCATTTGCTCAACATTTCCCTGTCAATATATGATAAGTTGAGTCCATGTGGATATCTCATGTTGAATATGTTTTGATTCAAAACTGAGTTCTTAAATATTTCATAGAACCAAATCCATCTAGAATTAAGGCACACTGGATAAAAGAAAAAAAAAAAAACAAAAACAATAACTCATACAAATAGTATTGTCAACTTTCACCACTATTTGATGAAGTGACATTTCTTTTTATTCCTGTATTATAATGTGAAAGTTGTGCTCTGAGATCTATTAATCTTCTTCCTCCTTTCTGATGAGAAAATGTTAAATATCATTTATTTGCTATGTAAAACTTAACCCTGTCTTGTTATTGATGCCTTCTTAATAATGTTAATAAACACTTTGCAGAACTTTTAATTTCATAATTGTCTCAATTAGTTGTTAGTCATTTATTAGTTTTATATGTGTATAGAAAATTCAATGATCCACAAAAGCTACAGACTCATGATATAAAATACTACCAACATTAAAATAGAGAATTGATAGACTCAGAATATAGATTGAAGTATATTTATTTTTTTTCTTACTTTTTGGTAACAGTTACTGCAGAAATATATTTTATATAACTTCATATGTGTGATGAATATCACATTTTCTCTCATCTAGATGAATTGGCAATAAAGTAGTTGTTAAATTTATATTTTGATTGGGATTGGATAGATCTTAATAACTTTAAATATGTTCTACACATTAATTCTTGGTTGAGAAAGTCCATGAGTCTCTTAATTTATAGATGTATTTTTCATTATAATTTTATGCTTGCTGTTTCTTACCAAGTTATAACTAACCATCTTTATAGATTTCTTCAATTTGCCTTCTTGGTTCAATATTGAAGTCTAACTTTGGTCTTTCATTGGAAAACATGGAGATTATTCTATTATACAGTCCAAGTTATATTTTTTCACTAAAAAAATTAATGAAAATAAATATCAACTGATCATAATGTATGTTCCTTGTGATATATTGCTGTAATCTCCTTCCAAGTATTCTATTTAAATTATTGCATCAATATTCACTGAGAAATTTGCTACAGTTTTCTTTCTCTGTTTTTGATATGACTGGTTTAGGTATCAGAATTTGAAAGGATACTTTCTTTGCCAATTAATAAAAAAATAAAAAAAAAAACAAGTCTAGTTTTGCTCCAGTCACTTATCATTACTCTGTATCATTCTCTCAGCATCGAATGTGTGGCAAATAGTTTATTGTAAGTTTTTTGTTGTTAATCCATTCTAAACTTTGTTTTATGTTTGAGTTCATATGACTCTCACATTTATAGTTAGGAAAATTTACTATTTATTTTCAACCATTCTATTTTCCCCCGTTTATTTGTCTCTCTCTCTTTCCTCTATCGCTATGTCCCTCCTCACAAATATTTTGACTCCACAATATTTTGTTTTTTAGCTGAATAATTGATTAAAATACCATAAATTCTAATAAATTTTCTGTGCCCTTTGACTGATATTTTATACAAGTTTTTTTAGAGTAAGTGGCCAGTAAGGTCCATAGGATGAATAGTGTTTTTCAAGATATTCTTAATGTGACAATGATTATAACATAACAGTACTGTGCTCAGGTGCTACACTATTTTCATATTTTTTCCAAATACTATTTGATAATATATTTGTTCATGTTGGTTTTAGAAAGTTTCAGTAGTATTTTTCTTACTCTAATTAGTGATGCAATGTAGTTAGTTCCATAACATCAGATTTAAAAAGAATTTGGTTAAATTCTATTATAATTATTCCCATAACTTCTTTGGAATCATTTCATATGTTGTTATTGTACATGTTATCCATGTTTTCATCAAGCAGAATATTTTGAGTTTGTGTGAAATTAAGAACTTCATGGTTAGGTCAAGTTAATTATGACTAGACCATGCAAATATAATGGATAGACCAAGCTGGCATAATTAAAATTATTATTCTGCTTAAATTAATTTACTTATTCGGTGCCATAATGATGATTCCAACCAAAAATTAATTTATAAATCTAGACACTATAATAACAAAATTAATCTGTATTCTCAAATAAATTACCCCTAGTTTTAGTGATTTAATAAGGACTTTACTTAAAAGGCAGTCAAATCTCCCAACTGGGAGAGCAGGCTCTCTCAGTCTAAACCTCTCTGTGACCCATCTGCCACCATCACCCTCTCCCTAGCAGCAGTTTAGAAAATCCTGAACCTCTTCCCTCTGACTAACCTGAGATTAATAAATCCCCTTGTTACCTATTCAAGCCTCTGGTGAAACATTGCATTGAAAATTGAGACAAGGGCTGAAGGGGAAGGAATAATTTTCTATTTATTTCTTGAGAGAACTGGGGGCATCCATTTGGCAGGAAGTACCTCCCTGAGACTTCCTCCAGCCATCAGTTTGACTGGCAGGAAGGGGCTCTCTCAACTCCTCCCTCAAGAGACTTTAGAAACTAACAAGAGAAACCCTCCGACCAAAAACCTAAACATATCTTACTGGCCTTAATTTCCTCCCTGTATCCTCTGTCTCAAGCCTCTGGGAATAAACCTGTTTGAGCTGCCCTCTCCTACATACCCCATTTCCTTTATCTCTTATATACCTTCCCTTATCTTCTCTCCTCCTCCAATCACCTTATAATCACCTATATCCCCTTTATCCTTCCTCACACCCAAATTGAGTTCCTTGACCCTAACAGATTACTTCTTGATAACATCATGTAGTGATGTAAACAGTTATATTTTATGTATACAGTTATATTTGTGTATATATTTCAAATAGGCACATACATTTATGCATATATACTATATTAAGGGAAAAGACAAATAGGAGTTTTGCAAAGATCTATGTGCATTAACTCTCTTTGTTATTTTTCTATTGTTGTTGTAGTTGGGTCCTCACAGCTCACTCACACACACACACACACACACACACACACACACACAGAGTAATGTCAGGATGGAAAAAGATGCCACACCTCCAAGGAAAACAGAAGTTTCTTGCTACCTGGAACCTCCAAGATGTGATCAGGAAACCTCAGCTATCTCCTTCAGTGAGATACAATATGGCCACAGGAAGTAACCCTCTGCTCTCCTCCATGTCCAGTGATCAACAGACCCAAATGGTCTCCATGAGTCACCTTTTAAGCAGTCCTCTCATTCTAGAAAGGGGCCCAAAGAGTGCTGTGCATGGGCCAGGCTTTGCAAAGTCAGTGTACACAGATCTTTGCAAAACTCCTATTTGACTTTTCCTTTATTATAATACATACAAAATGTAAACAGGCAAATCAATATTAAATAAGACATGAAGGAAAAAAACATTAACTTCCTGAGGATTAAGAAAGACTTCCTTAGGAAGTTTGACTTGAATTAATTCTTGGAAAAAACTCACTCTAAGAGGCAAAAGTGAATACATTCCAGGAAGCAGGTTAAGCTTGTGCAAAAGTACTGTGACAATAGTAGAATGTTAAAGTTACCATACAGCTAGGAAGACAATTGAGTGGGCTTTATTGATTAGGTGAACAATATGAAATATTTTCACCATAGCACTTGTATATGAAACTGAATAGAATTATTTTTTCTCTATCACAAGTGTAAGAAAATATTTGGCCAATAATGCCTAAGAAAATTGTTTCTAATGACTTTGTAAGGATGGGTGGATTTTAAAAAGCATTTATTAAGTGCTGGATATTGTGCATGTTGATGGAAATCCAAATATAAAGAGACACCTTAACTATCCTCAAATTACTTATATGCAATCAGGGGAAAAACAATTCTAATAAATAGCTGACTAGGGTAGCTAGGGTGTGGAGTTGTTTTGGCCTGAGAAATAAAAAGAGTATGAGTGAAGTCATAGAAGAGTGGACAGGCACAACCTTTACAGAAAAAATTGTAGTATTGTTTGAATTAATCTTCCCAGAACAAGTGATAGAAAAGATGGCTAATTCGAATAGAGCAGCATGGCTGCAAGATGGCTGGGGAGAATTGTGGTTCAGAGTCTAAACACTCACTAATTAGGATGAAATATCTCTAGGTAAGGAAGTGCTTGGCAATACTTGGACCTGGAGTCTGCATATATTTGATGTGATAGCAATGCCTGGGCAATTTACAGAAAGATATTCAAGGCTTATAGAGTCTTACTGGACTAGAAGGCCTCAGTAATAATCCCAGAATAACATTAACAGAATATGTAATTTTGGGAAATTTATTTTTCCCTCTTTTTTTTTTACTTTCCAGTTTTCTTTTCCTTTTTTCTTTCCAGTTACAATTGAAAGAAAAGTACTATTTTTTAAATTTTATTTATTTATTTAGAATATTTTCCATGTTTACATGATTCATGATTTTCCCCACCTCTTCCCTCCATCCTCCCAGAGCTGACAAGTAATTTCACTGTGTTATGCATATACCATTGTTCAGAATGTATAACTATTTTATTCATATTTTCAGTACAGTGATCTTTTAATACCAAAAACCCAATCATATCCTCATCGAACCACGTAATTGATTGTATATTTTTCTTTTGCATTTCTACTCCTACGCTTCTTCCTTTGGATGTGGATAGCATTCTTTCTCATAAATTCTTTTGGATTGTCCCGGATCTTTGTATTGCTATGAGTAGAAAAATCTGTTACATTTAATTGTGCCACAATATTTCAGTTTCTATGTACAATGTTCTCCTGGTTCTGCTAATTTTGCTCCGCATCAATTCTTGGAGGTCATTCCAGTTCACATGGAATTCCTCCAGTTCATTATTGCTTTTGGCACAATAGTATTCCATCACCATCAGATACCATAATTTGTTCAGCCATACCCCAATTGATGGACATCCCCTCATTTTCCAATTTTTTGCCACCACAATATGATACTATAAATATTTTTGTACAAGTATTTTTCTTTATTATCTCTTTGAGGTACAAACCCAGCAATGGCATGACTATAACAAAGGGCAGGCATTCTTTTAAAATCCGTTTCACATAATTCAAAATTGCCCTCCAGAATGTTTGGATTAATTCACAAATTCACTCTACTAGCAGTGTATTAGTCACCCAATTTTGCAATATCCACTCCAACATTTATTACTTTACTTTGATGCCATATTGGCCAGTCTGCTAGGTGTGAAGTGATACATCAGCATTGTTTTGATTTGCATCTTTCTAATTAGGAAGTATTTAGAACACTTTTTCACATGCTTATTGATAGTTTTGATTTCTTCATCTGAAAACTGCCTATTCATATCCCTTGATCATTTGTCAATTGGGGAATGACTTGAATTTTTTTTTAAATTTGTCTTAGTCCCTTATATATTGGGGAAATTAAACATTTGTCAAAGACATTTGTTATAAAACTTTTTCCCCTTTTGTTGTTTTCCTTCTAATTTTGGTTGCATTAGCTTCGTTTGTACAAAATCTTTTAAATTTGACATAATGAAAATTATTCAGTTTTCTATTTTGGTAATGTTTTCTATCTCTTACTTGTCCTTAAATTCCTTCCTTTCCCATATATCTGACACCTATACTATTATGTGTTCACCTACTTTATTTATGATTTAATTCTTTGTATTTTTCATTTAACCATTTTGAATCATCTTGGGATAGGGTGCAAGATGTTGATCTAAACCTGAATTTTCCCATACTGTTTTCCAGTTTCCCAGCAGTTTTTGTCAAATAGGAAGAAAGTTATTATGAAAGAAGATAACTTTATTTTAACACAGATAAGGTGCTACCCAATTAGGATATTTAAAACATATGGATATTTTTTAAAAAGACAAACAAGAGATTGATGAGTGAGACTTCCTGGTAAAGATGGTGGCTGAGTAAAAAGCAGCTGCTTACCCACTCCTAACCGAAACATATACGACTCCTCCAGAAGACATAAAAACAAATCCAGAGGAACGAAGGGACTCCACAACAGGGCACAGCATTGAAGGTATGTGGAATTGGGGCATTTCCATGCTATAAGGGGGTGAAATAGCTCTCACTAAAACTCAAGTTAAGCAACCCCCTCCCCCATCCCACATCACTTACAGTGCCAAAGCCAGCGCACAAGAGCTAGCTTGGGGCACCCATTAAGTCTTTGGCAGCTACCTGGGGTCACCAGGGTCTGTTCCTGAGAGCAGAAATTCTTAAGACCCCAAGAGGCTAAAGACTGCACGTGGATATTGAACACAGACCCTGAGTGCAGGCTCAAGCACAGGCTCTTGAATCCACGGATCCTGAGTGCAGGAGTGGACTGGGATTCTGAGCACAGGAGTGGACCTTGAGTGAGGGCCCAGTGCAGAGGGGTGCACAACTATGGAAACAGCACCCTGAAACTAATAAAGGAACCTCAGACAGAGGAACAAACAAGGGGGCCACCAGGAAGCTTGACCCTGAGAACAACGAGATCTGAGATGTCAAGAGCCTAGAGAGCTCAAACACAGCCTGGGAGTAAGGAAAAACCTGAGAGGGCGCAGGGCTAACAATGGCAAGCCATTCTCAAGAATCCCCTCCCCAAAAGAAAAGATCATCAAGAAGAAATCTGTAACACTGGATAACTTTTACACAGAGAACATCCAGAGAGCAGAGCAAACAGCAGAGGAGAACAAACAAGTAATCACATCCAAACCTTCCCAAAATAATGAAAACTGGTCACAAGCTATTGAAGAGTTCAAATCTGAGATGATGAGAAAGATGGAAGAGATCTGGCAAGAAAATAACAGTTTAAAAGGCATAATTTCACAACTGGAAAGTGAGGCAAGTCAACTGAAGACCAGAAATGACCAGATTGAAAAGGAAAATCAAAAGATTATAACTGAAAACCAGGCCCTAAAGGATAAAATTGAGCAATTAGAAACTGATGATCTCTCAAGACAGCAAGAACAAATAAAACAAAGTCAAAAGATTGATAAAATAGGAGGAAACATAAAATAGCTCAATAAGAATTTGAGAGATCAAGAAAACAAGGTTAGAAGAGACAATTTGAGAATCATTGGTTTTCCTGAAAAAGCAGAAATTAATAGAAATTTGGACTCCATACTAAAGGAAATTATTCAGCAAAATTGCCCTGAAGTTCTAAAACAAGAGGGCCATATAGACATTGAAAGGATCAATAGATCACCCTCTACACTAGACCCAGAAAAGACAACCCCCAGGAATATAATAGCCAAATTCAAGAGCTTCCAAGTAAAAGAAAAAAATCTTACAAGAAGCCAGAAAGAGACAAATCAAATATCAAGGAGCACCAATCAGGATCACACAAGATCTGGCAGCCTCCACACTAAAAGAGTGCAAGGCTTGGAATATGATATTCAGAAAGGCAAGAGAGCTGGGTCTTCAACCGCGGATCAACTACCCCTCAAAAATGACTATATTCTTCCTGGGAAAAGTATGGGCTTTCAACAAGATAAAATATTTCCAAGTATTTGCAAAGAAAAGACCAGGACTAAATGGAAAGTTTGATATCCAACCACAAAAATCAAGAGAAACATGAAAAGGTAAATAAGAAACAGAGGGGAAAGAAAGAAAACTCATAATTTTTTAAATTTGCCTCTTTAAAGGCTTCAATAAGATCTAATTATCTGTATTCCTATGTGGAGAAATGCTATGTATAATTCTCTGTAGTGACCTCTATTCACTATTATAGTATTCACTATTATAGTAATCAAAAGAATAATTCACAGGGAGAGGGTGGATTACTAAATGGTCTAAGATGATATGGGGGGTGAGAAAAAGGGGGGTGAATAGTAGGGGACACCAAGAGAAACTTGAATGAATAAGAAAAATAGAATATTATATTACACACAAAGAGGGAATGGGAAGGAAAGGGAAAAAATACTGTTATAAGAAGGAGAGGAAGAGAGGATTAAGAGGTAATATTTAAACCTTACTCTCAGTGTAATCAACCATGAGAGGCAAGAGTAGCTATATTATCCATTGGGATATAAAACTCTATCTAACCCTACTGAGAAAGTCAGAAGGGATAAACCAAGGGGACCAGGGGAGTGGGGAGGTCAAAAAAAGGGAGGGGAGAAAAAGGGGGAGGGAATTCATTAGGCCTTTAAAAATAAAAAGAAGGGAATAATAAGGGAGGGGGTAGAAAGCAAATTTAATCAAAGGAGGGGATAAGGGATACCAGCTTAAAGAAAACCACTGGTTTAAAAGGACATAGTGTAAGAAGAAGGAGTAGGACTAGGGGAGGATACAAAAATGTCAGCGAATGCACAACTGATAATTATAACTCTGAGTGTAAATGGGATGAACTCGCTCATAAAATGGAAGCAAATAGCAGAGTGGATTAGAAACCAAAATCCTACCATATGTTGTCTACAAGAAAGACATATGAGGAGAGTGGACATGCACAAGTTTAAGGTTAAGGGCTTGAGCAAAATCTTTTGGACATCAAAAGAGAAAAAGAAGTCAGGAGTGGCTATTATGATTTCTGACAAAGCCAAAGTAAAAATAGATAGGATTAAAAAAGACAGGGAAGGTCATTACATCCTGATTAAAGGCAGTATAAACAATGAGGAAATAACACTGCTCAATATGTATGCACCAAGTGGCATAGCATCCAAATTCATAAAGGAGAAACTGGCAGAGCTCAAGAAGGAAATAGATAGTAAAACCATAATAGTGGGAGATCTAAATATTCCTCTCTCAGATGTAGATAAATCAAACAAAAAATAAATAAGAAAGATGTAAGAGAGGTGAATGAAGTCTCTGAAAAATTAGATTTAATGGATATGTGGAGAAAAATAAATAGTGACAAAAAGGAATATACCTTCTTTTCAGCTGTACATGGTACATTCACAAAGATTGACCATGTAATAGGGCATAGAAACATTGTAAAAAAATGCAAAAGAGCAGAAATAATTAATGTAACCTTCTCAGATCATAATGCAATAAAAATAATAATCAGTAAGGGCACCTGGACAGGCAAATCAAAAACTAATTGGAAATTAAACAATATGATTCTCCAAAACCAATTAGTCAAAGAAGAAATCATAGAAACAATCAACAATTTCATTGAAGGGAATGACAATGATGAGACATCCTACCAAACTCTTTGGGATGCAGCCAAGGCAGTACTCAGGGGGAAATTTATATCCTTGAGTGCATATATTAATAAATTAGGGAGGGCAAAGATTAGTGAATTGGGCATGCAACTTAAAAAACTAGAAAGTGAGCAAATTAAAAATACCCAGATGAAAACTAAATTAGAAATACTAAAATTAAATTAAATTAATTAAATTAAAATTAAATTAGCTTAGTCTCATCCTTTTTTAATTTAATTAATCTAGTTAGATTAAATTAGAAATACTAAAAGTCAAGAGAGAAAGTAATAAAATCCAAAGTAAAAGAACTATTGAATTAATAAATAAGTTTAGAAGCTGGTATTTTGAAAAAACAGATAAAATTGACAAAGTACTGGTCAATCTAATAACAAAAAGGAAAGAAGAAAATCAAATCACCAGTATCAAAGATGAAAAAGGAGACCTCACCTCTAATGAAGGGGAAATTAAGGCAATCATTAAAAAACTATTTAGCCCAATTATATGGCAATAAATATAACAATTAGGAGATATGGATGAATATTTACAAAAATATAAATTGTTTAGATTAACAGCAAAAGAGATAGAATACCTAAATGAAATATTTAAAACTGTACTTTTTGTGGTGGCAAAGAACTGGAAAAGGAGAGTATGTCCTTCAATTGGGGAATGGCTGAACAAATTGTGGTATATGCTGGTGATGGAATACTATTGTGCTCAAAGGAATAATAAACTAGAGGAATTCCAGATGAACTGGAAAGACCTCCAGGAACTGATGCAGAGCAAAAGGATCAGAGCCAGAAGAACATTGTACACAGAGACTGATATACTATGGTAAAATCGAATGCAATTGACTTCTGTACCAGCAGCAATGCAATGACACAGGACAGCTCTGAGAGATTTATGTTAAAGAATGCTACCCACATTCAGAGGAAGAACTGCAGGAGAGGAAACATAGAAGAAAAACAACTGTTTGAACACATGGGTTGAGGTGGACATGATTGGGGATGTAGACTTGAAACTACCACACCAATGCAACTAACAACAATTTGGAAATAGGTCTTGATCAATGACACATGTTAAAACCAGTGGCAATGTGCATCGGCCATAGATGGGGTGAGTGCAGGGGCTGAAGGGGAAAGTAGGAGCATGAATCATGTAACCATGTTAAAAGTGAATATTAATAAATGTTTAAAAAGAAAGACAAACAGGAGTACAGGAATCAAAAAGGACGGGGAAGTCATATGAATTATGTAAGGCTTTAAATGTCAGAATAAGTTGTGAACTGCAAGAAAAGCTAAAAAATATAAAAAGAGGTTTTCTATTTCATGAGGTGGATGGTAGTTTTCATTTTTTAATTTTGGGGAAATCATGAATTTCAAAAAAGGGACATGGTCCCTTCATGAGGTGGTATTTAATTATGATAATTCCTGACAAAAATGAGAGAACCAAGACATTCTGTTCTTATTTGGTCTGTCCCAAATTTTTCTCTTTTTTTCTTTGGCATGGAAAATTAGATTTGGAATAGAAATAATAAAACAAAAATGACTATTGTCAATTTGATCTGAAATACAGAGACTCAGAATGAGACCATGATGAATTCTATATTTATGTACTAAAAGAATTTGCAAATGTCATGATTGAGGCATTATCAAGGATTTTTGAAAGATTGTGGAGGTTTGGTCAGTTACTGAAGGGCTTTTTCAAAAGCAAGGAAGAAATTGAATTCTGAAACATATCACAGTGATTTTGATTCTAATCTTTGTCAAAAATCTCTAGAATGTGATTTTAAAGAGAAAAGGACATATCATCCCAGACTAAACTTAGACCCTTTTTCAACTAGGCTATTAGACTGAAAGATTAAAAGAATAATACAGGTATCATTAAACTTTTGAATAAAATATTTATCTATTAATAAAAGGTATAGATATATGGGCTAGTGTAATTGAAGTTCACAACTGGTTGAGTGATAGGAACCAAAGAATATTCAAGAGTATTTAATAGAGAGGTTTCTGGTAGAATTCCTGAGTAATCAATATTTGACTTCATATCATTTAAAATTTGTATTTTTCCTTTGACAAATCATACAAAGGACCAAATGCTTATGAAGTTTAGGGATAACAATAAGCTTAGAGATGTTTTTAACTCATTGAGATTCAGAGTTAAGATTCAAAAAGTAAAACTTTTACAAAATGTTTAATTTATAGAATAAAAAATTGAGACAAAGTCTAACAGTCCTAAAAGAGATACTACAACTATTGCCACCCATGTGAGAGCAGGAGGATAAAAAAAACAGTAATATAATAGTAGCTATAATAAAGCCTAGAGAGAACATCTTTAATTATATATTGTAACATTCATAATACAATACACACACACAAATATATATGTGCATATATATATGCAGCTTGTATGCTTGAAAATAACAAAAATCTTTCCACCTTAAGTTCTCAGCAATGAAGATGTAATTTTTTCTAACTTTAAAAAATATCAAAAATAATAGGTAAAATGCATTTTATAAACTTCATGAAGAATACTTGTAATATTGGAACTATGCTTCTGAATGATAATTCTTAATTCCATCATCATAGCCCAAAAAGGTAAATATTAAAAAAGAAACATTCATATTTAATAGATGAGTTAGATTTTCATTTTAAGTGAGAAAAATGCCTTAGTTATTATAGTTTTCCAAATGTTAAAAGGTCTGGTTTTGAAGATTATGCATTTTCTGTCCCTAGAATTCATTGTTTAAGATAGGATTTTTTTTGCATCTTTCCCTGTTTACTAATTGAACTACATAAGCCTTCACAAGTCTTTCCAGTTCTTACATTTGGGAATTATGGGAAGTTAAGGGACTTAATCAACTTCATATGTATAGATAGTGTCATACATGGAATTTGATTAAGAATTTCATCTGATTTCACTTCCATCAGTCTGTTTATCTCAGATAATAATAATTGTTAGGAAGAAGGAAGAGAAAGAGGACTTCTGGCAGAGGACTAGAGAGAGGGAAGGGAATCACAGCTTGGTCTGGCTGCCTCCATCTTGGAGCCAGACGACCCACTGTGAAGTTGAGTGACCTTGGAGGAGGCTTGTGTGAACCCTGCTCTCATTAGGAATTGGATTGGGGTCCCCCATATGTCCTCTTATATGGAAACCTTGCCCCTAACTCCTGTGGGGTGGCACAACCATCCAGGTCACCCAGTTTAGGGGTGACACCCCCTCAAAGTCTCAGTAGTGTATATTTGGCAAGAGGGGAGAACTAAAAGAGAGTCTCAGCCCTTCTATCATAATACTGATTACTGGCTCCCTATAATTATTATAATTTATTAGAGAATGAGTGAGAAAATATTTGTTAAATTAGTATTATGTGGCAAATGTTGGGCAAAGTAGCAAGAATATAAATATAATGACAAATAATGCTATTCATATTCTCAAGAGTTTATTTTAAAAAGGCTAATGGCAAATATCTGAGAGTAGTAACTAGGAGAAATTGCAGTAAGACCACTGGAAACCATAGGTTGACATAGCATTTTTAGAAGCAAAATAAGGAAGGAGAAGAGTCTGGCAGGAAATAGATTAAGGACTAGAATCAAACAGGGATTGGGGGCTTTAGAGTAGAAATTCCAGTATATAAAGGATCACATCTACATAAAATGGCTTTTGATCTGATGAAGAGAAACTGATGCATAAAGAAAATAAAATGTCCCTATAGCAGGGTATTAATAAATTTGGTTAGGTCATATTTTGGAGATAGCATAGAGCACAAATAGTGAAACTTTTATGAGGGTGGGGGGGTGATGTGAAAAATATGCTCAGTGTGATAATTAGATTGTCTACCCTGCCCATATTTAGATTTAATCACCAAAAGTGAGAACACCTCTAATTCTGGGAGGTCCATAACCCACATGTCCTCGAGTGGGTGACAATCAGAATCAACTGACTGCCCCCTAAGCATTATGAGTATTGTCTATTGTGATTGGACATGCAAATTAGGAGGGAGGCACAGGAAGTGATGCATAGGTGACCCCTTTAAAAGGAGAAGGTCCTCAGTCAGGTGGGAGCTTCTGGTGAAGAGCAAAGTTGATGAAAGAGCTCTACTGTTCCATGAAAGAGTATTGAGACCTTGGTGAGACTACTTTAAATATCTTCTTTTGAATTCCATGTGGAGAGTTTAAAGACTGAATCTTCTTGAACTTCTCTTAAACAAACTTCTTTTATATAGACTCTGTGAATGAATTTTTGCTTCATTCACCTCAGGGCCTCTGGCCCTCTGACTCTAGGCTGAGGATTAATTAGATCTACTTGGATTAATTAAAGGATTGTAGTAAATTATCTACTGAGTTAGATTCTTATTTCCTTATTTCCTCTCTTCTTAATTGTAAATAAACTTCCATAAAAGTCAATTTTGACTTGAAATTATTCTTAATTGAGGACTGATAATAGATCAACACTCTGGTGACCATCTTTTAATATATTGAACCCAAAAAACCCTTTTCCCCCACTTATATCACCTGTGGAGAAGTGGAGGGGAGCAACCCAACCCTGAATCTCTCTGGCTTTCTAGTAATAAACTCTGAAGAACTTTGTGCTAGGGCAATAATGCATGTGCCCAAAGACTAGGCTCCAAATGGCCCCTCTGGCATGGGTGCCATAGGTTCACAACCACAGGCATAGAGATTCTAGGCAGCTAGATTGTACAATGGTTAGGTTCTGGGCTTATAGTTAGAAAGACTCATCTTTGTTATTTCATATCTTGTCTTAGACACTGTGTGATTCTAGGAAAGTCACTTGACCCTATTTGTCTCAGTTTCTCCATCTGTAAATCATCTGGAGAAAGAAATTACAAGCCACTCTAGTATCTTTGTCAATAAATCTCCAAATGGGTCATTAAGAATTAGACATGACTGAACAACAACAGAGCTTCCAATTATCTTAAAATACTGCTTTCGTTTGTCTTCAACATAACTCATATCCCACTGATGTTCTGTAACTGGTAATTATGGCAAACCACAATCTCAGAGCAACAGAAATTAAAAATATTCCAAAAGTCATTGGTAGTTTGTAGAAAATCACCAGTGAAGAATTGCTTGAGAGTTGTAGAATACTAAGTATCAGCCAGGACATTAACACAGAAGTTAAAGTGGATCATTTATATTTGTAGTTAGATTCAATAGGTAGAAAGCTTGAGTAGTGTAGTGGTTCCTCTGAGATAACAAAACAAGAGGAAAGTTTTCAGCTTATTGGTAGATATTGTTTGGAGGTTCCTTTGTGAAACCATGTTTCACACAAGGATGTGTGAGTAGGTTAAGAACTGTATTAAGACATGGAATACCCAATTATGAAATGTAGACATACCAAAATATTAAAAGATTCTTAATATTGATAATTTCCCTTCATACTTTTGTGTGTCTTATATTGTCTATATCAATTATCCTATGGGAGTAGGGAGATGTACACAGAGTGACTCTATGAAAGATTTTGAAAATACTTATTCAAGAAAGAAAAAAAGAAAGAAAGAAAGAAAGCCATCCTTCAACATGTAGGTCACAATTTAATCAGCATTTCTCTCATTTTTGCCAAATGTCTAGTTTCCCAGGAAGGGGGATAGGTGAGATGGTAAAACTTTGAATTTTAAGCCATATTGCCACATCTATAAATCTTTGGAATTGTCCTTCAAATAAATTGAAAATTCTGTGATGTTTATGGACTGGGGTGGGAGGGAATTGTGGGAAGATGGTGTAGATGGAACTGAGAATTCCTCATTGTCTAAATTTTTCCCACATCAAAAATATCTCCACATACTAAATGCTAAAAGTGGCAAAAATAGATGAGTCATGAGTGAAGCTGGGTAGCCAAGGAGAAGTAGGAAATAAGATCTTCAAATCCCCTGGCCTTAGTCTCAACAGATAGCACAACACCCTGGAGCAAATATCATAAAATTAACAAACACCAAGCCCTGAAGTCATGATCTTCAGCTTTACTTTTTCTACAGGCTCTGGGAGCTTAAATCCCGGTGGTAGATATTGATATAATCAACAGGCAGGAAAACCTAGGACTCACTGTGAGCCTAGACCTTACAGATTACCATTTACCCACAGCAGGGTATTGACTCCAAAAAAGGGAAGGACATTAGGTGCCCAAGAACACTGACCAGAGATCTGCCCTTTATTAGGGTTTCTCTCGGGGAGAGCAAAAATAAGGAAGCTTTGCCAGTCCCTATAAGAACCCACACATCAGTGATTGCAGTTGCTCAGTGGCTGGAGCCCCATCAGGTGTAATTAACCCCAAAAGAGTCGAGTTCCTGGATGCCATCACAGGTGTTAGGTGAGCTATCTGCTTGCAGTAGCCAGAACTTCTGGGAAACTCTGGTTGGAGCCCCTGAGGTAAATCAAAGACTAGGGCTTGAGCAAAGTAGCAGGAACAAAACCTGACCCTAGATTATAAAAATGAGAATAACTAAATAAGTCACATGAAATAATGAACACAAAAATCCTGAAACTCCTTAAGGCAATATTTCCCACAGACTAGATACCCCAATAATAGCACAAAGCTAATAATAAAACCTGTTCGCCTAGTTGTAAAGACATCTTTTTAAAAAAAAGAATAAGCAAAGGAGACAGAACATAGTTATTGATGGCTCTTATGGGAACAAAGAAGAACTAGGTTCAAATTGACTGCACAGTGAAATAAAAATATTTTCTGAAACAGCAAAGAAAAATATTAAATTGTTATGAGCTTACAAAGCACTTTGGATAGATCTTTAAAAAGACCTCAAATACAAAATGAGAGAAGTTGAAAGAAAAATTTTTTAAAAAAGTATGAGTAATAAAAGAAAATAAAAAAATATAAAATAAAGATCATTGAAATGAATTGAGAGCCAAAAACATCAGAAAAGAAAATAATTCATTAATAACTAGAATTGGACAAGGGGAAGCTAATGACTTTCTAAGGAAACCTAAAAAAGCAAACTGGGATCAAAAGAATAAAATATTGGAAAAGAATTTGAAACATCTTACTACGAAAACAATTGGCCAATGAAATAGATCAAAGAGAGACTATATAAGAATTGTCAGACTTTCGGAATGTTGTAATAATTAAAGAAAAAAGTTTAGGTACCATACTCCAAGAAATCATCAGGGAAAAGTGTCCAGAAATTCTAGAACTTAAAGGAAAAACAAGAATTGAAAAAATTCACTAATCACCACCACGAAGAAACACCATAATGACAATACACAGGAACATCTTCATTATGTTTCATAACTTACAAACAATAAGAAAAAATTCAATATCATGGAGCTACATTCAGAATAACAGACCTAACAGTTTTAACATTAAAATAATGAAGGGTATGGACACAATATTTCAAAGAGCAATGTAACTGTATTTACAACCAATAATAAAATACCCAGCCAAACAAAACATAATAATTATACAAGGGAAAAAATGAATATATAACAAACTAAAGGCATTTCAACAATCCTTGGCAAAAATCCAGAACCCGGTAGAAACTTTTCTTCTATATGAGTCATAGGAAGGTAAATATGAAAGACCAATTATAAGGGACCCAAAATGTCAAATTACTTTTTATATGGTATAATGTCATATAGAACCCTTAAGAATGACATCATTACACTAGTAGTTCAAAAGAGCAGATATAAAAGACACTGTCAAGTTGAATAATGGAATTAGGAAAAAAATAATAAAAATAATAGAGCACTAAGAGCTAAAAGGGAACAGTTATTTCATATAAAAAGGAATGAGAGAAAGAACTGTCACAGAGAAGGGGAGAAGGGAGAAGGCTTGTAGTATTCTTATCAGATCTGGATTAAAGATATCAACTTATAGAACTGGAAGAGTAAAGGTCTTAACATACAGAGAAACAGGAGGGAAAGGGGATAACATGATGGAAGAACTAAGAGTCCCCTTAAGGGAGTAAGGTATTAAAAGAGGGGAAGATAGATTAAGTAAAAAAGGGGGAATGGAATAAGGAATGAAAATCATGTCTAGGAGAAAGTATAAAGAAAGAAATAGAGAAGTAATATGATTGTATAAGGGAGAGGATCATGAAAAAATAAGGGAAGAATTTTTAGAATTAATTTTTAGATTCCCTGTCTTGGATCTGTTTTAATGTTAGCCATTTTTACAGTGAGGCATTTTACATTTTCTTCTATTTTATCATTCTTTTGATTTTGTCTTGTTTCCTGATTTATTATGGATTAATTAGCCTTGTTTTGTCCAATCCAAATTTAAAGCATTATTTTCTTCCTTGAGTTATTTATTTTTATTTCTTTTTCCATTTGGCCAATCTATTCTTTAAGGAGTTGCTTTCTTTGATATTGTTGTTTTTGCCTCCATTTCCATTAGGTTCATTCAGTTCCTTAGGGGACTGTTTTCGTCAATATATATTTTTGCCTTTAATTACCTTTGCCCTATTCTAGTTTTTAGATAGCTGATTTCTCCTATGAATTTTTTCACGGAATTTTAGTTTCTCTGTCAATTCTTTTATTATTTGGTTTTTACATTTCTCAGGTTCATCCAGGGGTTCTTCACAGTCTTGATATTCTTTCAAACATTCCTTTGAGTCTTCACATGTTTCCTTTTTGTTTTTTTTCTTTCACCTTTCTTCCTTTTTTCTTTCTTATTTGTGTGTCACTTCAAAAGTTGATCTCCAGTCAAGGCAAAGAAACATCTTCTTTCCTTTTTTAAAGTTACTCAAATAATGATAGTCCAAATTCAATGAAAACTTATTGCCATCTGCTGCCAATTGCCATGATATTATCTAACATTCTTAGAACAAGTAGCATGTATGTAAAATACTCATTCTCTTCTAAATAGGTTATCAATTGGTTTTTTTAAATAGTCATATGTATATCAAACCCTCTTTATTCTTTCTAAAAATCTGAAACCATATGAGAAAATTCCTTGCAAAAATTTTGGTTTTATGATATTAACTATTATGATACCATTCACTATTTATACATGTGCATTAAAAGAAATGAGTTAATTTAGAAAATTTATATAAAATACTTCCATTTCTCCAATCAGTAATATTTTTTTTGTTTATTGAGGAATTGAAAGAGAAAATAATTCTAATTGCAGGAATTCATGAAGGCAGTGTTACAAAGTGGTTAGAGGTACTGTCATTATAGAAATAAATCTATGACTTCATGTTCTAACTATTAAATATTTATTGTGTTATCAGAGGCAAGGAAAAACAGTTAGTCTTTTGTGGAACTAGGGAACTCTAAAACTATATATGTCAAATATTAGTTCCTGAAAATCATTTATAACATTATTTTCTATCGTAAAATTGATGAAACTTGAAATGCAACACCCACCTAAGCCATTAAACAAATAAATAAATACATAAACATACCCCTCAAAAGTTCATATTTCATAACAAAATTTTAAGGGAGAGGTAGAGTCAAGATGGTGACTTAGTAGCAGCAAAATCCAAAACTTCTCTGACTATGATTTTATTCCAATCATTAAAAAGCATAATGAAAAGATAGCAATTCAAAACTAAAAGCAAAATCTAGTCATGGAGCTCTCCTGCTGAACACAACTTGAAATGTAGGCAGAGAAATTTGATTTTTATGGGGTATGGGGAAACTGGAAATAAAACTGCACACAAAGCAGTTTTAGCCAACCACCACACTAGCCCACCTACTACTCTAGTCTCTGCCATAACTTAGGGATCCTAGGATTGGGTCTGCACCAGAAAAAGAGCACCTCAAATCCATCCTTTGAAGTTCTAGGCCCTGGCGAGGAATAAAAGTCCATCTTGGGAGTAATTTGAAGCCTCAGTGGCTGGTCGCATTGAATACTTAGTCCTAGGGCACATTAGCTCACTCTTCCTAATCCAGTGATGGACAAACTATGGCCAATGGGCCAGATGTGGCCCCCGGAAATGTTCTACAGAGCCATGTGACATTATTCCTAATCTGACAAATACAATGAGTAGGATACAATACAATGAAACTTTGAAAGAGTTGCCTTAGAAACAGATTTACAGATGAGTATTTCCTTTCCTTTGGTCGCCTCTTTAAAAAGTTTGCCCATCACTGTCCTAATCCTATAAATCAGCAAAATCAGGAAGTACTTTACCGAATTTTCAAAAAATGAAAACCTGGGAAAATTAGTACACAACAGAAAAAAAACATTTAACTCTCAAAAAATTCTATAGGGCAAAAAAGTAAGAATAAAATCAACAGAGGATGATGGAAAGGTTAAAAAAAAGAGAATCAGTCTCAGGCTCTGGAAGGACTCAAAAAGGAATTATAAAATCAAATAAGAGAGGTGGAAGGAAAATGAAAAAATAAAATAACAGCTTAGAAAGCAAAATTAGTCAACTAAAAAAGAGGCACAAAAATAAAATGAAAAAAGGAGTACTATGAGAAGAAGAATGGACCAAATGGAAAAGGAGGATCAAAAGGTCATGAAAGAAACTCTGTCTTTAAAAATCAGAATTAGGCTAAATAAAAGCTAATGATTTCACAAGACATCAAGAAACAACAAAATAAAACTTTAAAAAATTAAAAATAGAAGAAAATTTGAAAGAACTCTTAGAAAAAAACAATTGACCAGAAAAATAGATACAGGAGAGACAATATAAGAATTATCAGACTACCTAAAAGTGATTACCAAAAAAAAAACAACCCAAAAACCTTGAGTTCATATTAAAATTAATTAATCAAGGAAACTATCCTGTTATTCTTTAATGGGAGTGTTAAATAGACATCAAAAGAATCCACAGATTACTTCCTACAATAAATCCCCAAATGACAACTCCCAGTAATGTTATAGTCAAGTTCAAGAACTTCCAGGCCAAGGAGAAAATACTATAAGCAGACAGAGAGAAATAACTCAGACATCATGGAGCCCAAGTCAGGATTAGACATTTTCTCCTATTTTTAATTTTTTTTTAATTTTCTTGATGTCTTGTGAAGGATTACACAAATGGAAGGACCATGAGTTTTTAAATATGATATTCCAGAAGGCAATGTAGCTGGAATTATAACCAAGAATCACCTACACATCAAAACTGGCAATACTCTTTCAAGAGAAAGTATAGTCATTTAGTAAAATAGAAGATATCCAAACATTCCTGAAGAAAAAAAGTAAACTTACACAGAAAATTTGGTGTCCAAAAACAGAATTCAAAAGATGCATGAAAGGGCAAATAAGAAAGAGGAAAAAATGTGGATTTCAATAAGGTCAAATTATTTCTATTCCTGTATAGAAAGATCCAATCTATAACTCCTAAAAATTGTTATCATTATCATAGTATTTAGAAGAAGTATACATAGACAGAGTATATTGTAGAAAGCTGTTTAGGATGATATGTAAAAACAAAAAATAGTTATTAAAAAGATGACTGTACTAAGAGAAATGGGAAGATAGAAGTAAAATAGGTAAATTATATCACATAAAGATGTGTGGGGAGGGGGGCCAGTATACTCTAGCAATGAAGGGAAGTATGAGGGCAATGATGAGGTAATACCTAAATCTTACTCTCACTGATATTGACTCAGAGAGAAAATAAAAGCCACGTTCATTGGGGTATAGAATCCTATATTATCCTATAGAGAAATAGAAGGGGAATAAGAAAGAGGATGGTAGGGATTGGAGCAATATAATTGAGGGAGAAGTTGGAGGCTGATTAAAAGACCTTATAGAGAAGTAGGAGCTGAATAAGAGGGGAGGTCGTCAGAAAGAAAGTAATCACTCCCCACCTCTCTTAGAGAGGGGGAATGTGGGGGGGGGTGATTAAAAGCAGAACATTATAGTAGAGGGAAAGAATTAAAGGAGAAAGGTCAGTATTAAAAAAGGAAATCAGCATGAAGGAGAATATAAAGATGGTAATCATAACTATGAATGTAAATGGGATAAACTCACCCACAAAATGGAAGTGGATTCCAGAATGGATTAAAAAGCAGAATTGTACCATATGTTGTTTATGAGAAAAATATTTGAGGCAGGTAGACAAAGCAAAGGTAAGAGGCTGGAGAAGAATCTATTGGACTTCAACTATGACAAAGAAGGCAGGAGTACCAATCTCAGACAAACCTAAAGGACAAATAGATTTGATTAAAAGAAATAAGAAAGATAATTATATCTTGATAGAAGGAATTATAGATAATAAATAAATATCAGTATTCAACATATAGATACCAAATGGTTTAAAATCCAGATTTTTAAAAGAGAAACTAAAAGAGCTTAAAGAGAAAATAGTAAACTATGCAAGTGGGTCACCTCAAATTTCCCCTGTCAGAACTAGATGAAAAAATTAAAAAAAAATCTAATGGAAGTGAATGAAATTTTAGAAAATTTAGGTTTAATAGATATCTGAAGAAAATTAAATAGGAAGAAAAAGGAATATATCTTCTTTTCAGTAGCACATGGTACATAAGCAATGATTGACAATGTATTAGGGCATTAAAATATCATAACCAAAAGCAGAAATAATAAATGCAACTTTTCAGATCATAATGTGATGAAAATTATAATAAATAAGAGTTCATAGAGAGGAAAATGAAAAATTAATTAGAAACCAAATAATTTATTCTTCAAAATTGGCAGGTCAAAAAAGAAATCATAGAAAAAATCATGGATTTAATTGAAGAGGATTACAATGAGGAGACAATATATAAGAAATTGTAGGATATAGACAAAACAGAACTTAGGGGAAAATTGATACCCCAGAATGCCTATATTAACAAAAAAAGAGAAAGAGGAGATGAACCAATTGAATGTGGAATTAAAAAAAATTGAACAGGAACAAATTAAAAACCTTTATATAGAATCCAAGTTAGAAATATTAAAAATCAAAGGAGAAATTAATGAAATTGAAATGAAAACAACTATTGAACTAATAAATAAAACCAAGAGGTGGTATTTTGAAAAAACAAAATACATAAAGTACTGATTAATCTAATTTAAAAAAAGAAAGAAGAGAATCAAATTAACAATATTATGAATGAAAATATCACTCCTAAAGAGGAAATTAAGGCATTTATTAGAAGTTGTTTCATCCCATTATATCACAAAAAATATGGCAACCTATGTGAAATGGATGAATATTTACAAAAATATAAATCATAAAAGAAAGGAAATAGAATACATAAATAATCCCATTTAAGAAGAAGAAATTTAATAAGCCATCAAGGAACTCCCTAAGAAAAAAATCCCCAAGGCCAGATGTATTCACAAGTTAACTCTATGAGACATTCAAAGAACAACTAATCCCAATACTATACAAACTATTTGACAAACTAAGCAAAGAAGGACTCTTACCAAATCCTTTTTGTGACACAAATATCATATTGATTCCCAAGCAAAGAAGAACAAAAAAAGAGAAAAAAACTATAAATTAACATAGGTGCAAAAATATTTTTAAAAAATACTAACTAAAAGACTACAGCAAGTTATCACAAGGATTATTCACTATGACCAGCTGGGATTTATATCAGGAATTCAAGGCTGACTCAATATTAGGAAAACCATCCACATAATTGACCTTATCAATAATCAAACCAACAGAGATCAAATGTTTATCTCAATAGAAGAAAAAGCCTTTGACAAAATACACCACCCATTCCTATTGAAAACACTAGAAAGCATAGGAATAGAAAGGCCATTCCCCAAAATAATAAGCAGTATTTATTTAAAACCAACAGCAAATATCATCTGCATTGGGGATAAATTAGAAGCCTTCCTAATTAGATCAGGAGTGAAGCAAGGATACCCATTACCATCTCTAGTATTTAAAATTGTATTAAAAATGCTAGCTGGAGCAATTACAGAAGAAAAAGAAATTGCATGTCTGATCTGTCATTCTGGTGGTTTGACCCTCCTGTTATCCCAGGATCATTTTTCTTATCCTGGTTCAATGATGCATGACCTATTTGTAGACCTGGCCTCTAAAAATTTTAGTCAATAATCAACAAATAATTAGTAAATGCAATAAATGTCTATATCACATACTGCATTAAGTGAGAGGGATAAAAGTTAAGCAGCCCTCAGCCACAATGATAATGAATTGAACTTAAAGGAATATAACATTTACTCAAATAAGTCTGTATAAGATATGTGAAAAATAAATGCGGGATGATTTTTGTAGGGGCAGTTACAAATGAGAAGGGGCTCTTAAAATATTGTACTTGAATTGAGCTCTGAAAGGAACTATGTTTCCAACATGTTGAATTGTAAAAAAAGCAAATTCATCTCTATCTATCTCTCCACATTTTTTTACTTACATTCCCCCCACATATTCAAATATCCAATGATATTGGCTTCTTTGCTGTTTTCCTACAAGATACTGCCTTTCTTGACTTTATATATATACATTGTCTGTCCACCATGTCTAGAATGTTCTACTTCCTTCTCTCTAAACCCTGGCTTTTCTGGCTTCCTTCAGACCTCAATTAAAATAACTACCTCCTAGCTGGAAGCCTTGAGGAACCAAACAAACCAGATTGAAAAGGAAAATCAAACGATTATACCCGAAAACCAGTCTCTAAAGGCTAGAAATGAGCAATTCTAAAAAGATGCCCCTAAATCAAAAGAACTGATAAACAAATTGGAGACCAAAATCAAACATCTGGAAAACAGGATAGACCAAATCAAAAAGGAAAATCAAAAGATTATAGCAGAAAAACAGTCTCTAAAGACAAGAATTGGGCAAGTAGAAGCCAATGATCTCTCCATACAGCAAGAACAAATGAAGCAAAGACAAAAGACTGATGAAATAGAAAGTAACATGAAATATCTCACTGAGAAATTGACAGATCAAGAAAAAAGGTCTAGAAGAGATAATCTGAGAATCATTGGTCTTCCTGAAAAAGCAGAAATTAATAGAAATCTGGACTCCATACTAAAAGAACTTATTCACCAAAACTGCCCTGAAGTTCTACAACAAGAGGGCAATATAGACATTTAAAGGAATCATAGATCAACCTCCAAACTAAAACCTGAAAAGAAAACCACCAGGAGTATAACAGTCAAGTAAAAGGGAAAAAAATTACAAGAAGCCAGAAAGAGACAATTCAGATATCAAGGAACTCCAGTCAGGATCACACAGGATCTGGCAGCCTCCACACTAAAAGACCTCAAGGGGTGGAATGTGATATGCAGAAAGGCAAGAAAACTGGGTCTACCCATCAAAACTGACTATACACCACCAGAGCAAAGCATGGGCATTCAACAAGATAGAAGATTTCCAAGTATTTGCACATAAAAGACCAGGACTAAATGGAAAGTCTGATATCCAACCACAAAAACTAAGAGAAACATGAAAAGGTAAATAGGAAACAGAGGGTAAAGAAATAAAATCTTATTTTTAAATTTGCCTCTTTAAGGGTTTCAATAAGATCTAATTATTTGTATTCCTATATGGGGAAGTGTTATGTATAATTCTCCATAGTGAACTCTATTCACTATTATAGTATCCATTATTATAGTAATTAGAAGAATTATACACAGGGAAAGGTTGGAATACTAAATGGTCTAAGATGATATGGGGGCAGTGGGGAAAAGGGGGTGAATAGTAGATAGCATCAAGAGAAACTTGAATGAATAAGAAAAATAGGGTATTCTATTACACACAAAGAGGACATAGGAAGGGGAGGGGATGAATACTATAAAAAGAAGGCGAGGAAGAGAGCATTAAGAGGTAATATTTAAACGTTATTCTCAATGGAATTAACCCTGTGAAGGAAGAGTAGCTATATCCATTGGGATATAGAACTCTATCTAACCCTACTGAGAAAGTCAGAAGGGATGAATTAAGGGGAGCAGGGGAGTGGGGAGGTCAAAAAAGGGAGGGGAGGGAGAGAATTCATATGGCCTTGAAATAAAAAGAGGGGAATAATAAGGGAGGGGGTAGAAAGGGTAGTAAATTAAGGGAGGGGAAAAGGATTACTGGCTTAAAGCAAATCGCTGGTTTAAAAGAAAATAGTGTAAGGAGAAGAGGAAGAACTAAGAGAGGATACCAAAATGTTGGGAAATACACAACTGATAATTATAACTTCGAATGTGAATGGGATGAACTCGCCCATAAAACAAAAGCAAATAGCAGAGTGGATTAGAAACCAAAATCCTACCATATGTTGTCTACAAGAACCACATATGAGGTGCGCGGACATACACAGGTTTAAGGTAAAGGGCTTGAGCAAAATGTTTTGGGCTTCATATGAGAAAAAGAAGTCAGGAGTGGTGATCATGATTTCTGACAAAGTCAAAGTAAAAATAGATTTGATTAAAAAAGACAGGGAAGGTAATTACATCCTAATAAAAGGCAGTATAGAAAATGAGGAAATAATAGTGCTCAATATGTATGCACCAAATGCATAGCATCCAAATTCCTAAAGGAGAAACTGGCAGAGCTCAAGAAGGAAATAGATAGCAAAACCATACTAGTGGGAGATCTAAATATTCCTCTTTAAGATCTAGATAAATCAAACCAAAAAATAAATAAGAAAGAGATAAGAGAGGTGAATGAAGTCCTAGAACAATTAGATTTAATAGGTATGTGGAGAAAAATAAATAGGGACAAAAAGGAATAGACCTTCTTTTCAACTGCACATGGTACATTCACAAAGATTGACCATGTAATAGGTCATAGAAACACTGCAAACAAATACAAAAGAGCAGAAATAATAAATGTAACCTTCTCAATCATAATGCAATAAAAATAATAATTAGTAAGGGCACCTGGACAGGTAAATAAAAAATTAATTGGAAATTAAATAATATGATTCTCCAAAACCAGTTAGTCAAAGAAGAAATCATAGAAACAATCAACAATTTCACTGAAGAGAACGGCAATGATGAGACATCCTACCAATCTGTGGGATGCAGCCAAGGCAGTACTCTGGGGGAAATTTATATCCTTGGGGGCATATATTAACAAATTAGGGAGGGCAGAGATTAATGAATTGGGCATGCAACTTAAAAAAACTAGAAAGTGAGCAAATTAAAAATCTCCAGATGAAAACTAAATGAGAAATACTAAAAATCAAGGGAGAAATTGTCAAAATTGAAAGTAAAAGAATTATTGAATTAATAAATAAGACAAGAAGATGGTATTTTGAAAAAAATGGATAAAAAGATAAAGTACTGGTCATTCTTATAAGAAAAAAGGAAAGACAAATACCAAATTGACAGTATCATAGATTAAAAGGGAGATCTCACCTCTAATGAAGAGGAAATTAAGACAAAAATTAAAAACTATTTTCTCCAACTATATGGCAATAAATATAGCAATCTATGTGATATGGATGAATATTTACAAAAATATAAATTGCCTAGATTAACAGCAGAAGAAATAGAATACCTAAACAATCCCATATCTGAAAAAGAAATTGAACAAGCCATCAAAGAACTCCCTAAGAAAAATTTGCCAGGGCCTGATGGATTCACAAGTGAATTCTTTCAAACATTCAAAGAACAACTAATCCCAATACTATACAAATTATTTAATATAATAAGCAAAGAAGGAGTCTTATTTTATGGTACTGATTCCAAAGCCAGGTAGATTAAAAAAAAAACAGAGAAAGAAAACCACAGACCAATCTCCCTAATGAACATAGATACAAAAATCTTAAATAGAATACTAGCAAAAAGCCTTCCAGCAAGTGATGAAGAGGATTATCCAACATGGTCTGGTGGGATTCATACCAGGAATGCAAGGAAGGGTAACATTAGGAAAACCATCCACATAATTGACCATATCAACAAGCAAACAAACAAAAATCACATGATTATCTCAAAGGCTGAAAACACCTTTGACAAAATACAGCACCTATTCCTATTGAAAACACTGGAAAGAATAGGAATAGAAGAACCTTTCCTAAAAATTATAAACACTATATATTGTAAAGCAAAGATACAATAAAGGCTTTTGCACTTGCAAAGGTTAACTGAAAACTTCTGGAAGTTAAACCTTAGAATCCTGACAGTCAGTTGGTGCCTGAGGCTTGAGGAGAGCAGAAGGGCCAACTGGAGCTCTGCCTTCCTTTGGCTTTTGGCTTTGCTTTTGGCCTGTGCCTTGTCTCTGGACAATTTGAACTGGACCTCTCCCTGACCTTCTTCATGCTATTCCACTGTTATCTTTCCTATTTTCTTGTGGGCTCTGGGAGGAAGGGTGGTTTTGGGGTCTTTTTAGTGAATAGACTTTGTGGGTTTGGTTTCCCTATAGGCAAGTAGGACATCCTTGAATCAAACCATCCCTTACTTTATTGATTCAGTATACACTCTATTTAAAAGAAGCCAAATCTTCCCTGGCTGAGAGAGCAGGTTGTCTCGTAGTCTAATCCATTCCTGTGACCCTCCCCAATCTTGAATTTCTCCCTAGCAGCTGTCAGAAACCCTAACCACTCTCTCCTTCAGACCAACACTGAATTTCAATAAATCCCCTTGTTACATAATCAAACCCTCTGGTGAATCATTGTGTTAAAGAATTATGCAAGGGTTGAGAAGGAAGGAATTATTCACCTTTATTCCTTGAGGGAACTGGAGGCATCCATCTTGGGAAGAAGTAGTTTCCCGACACTATCTCCTGAATCCCTTCAGTTTCAGTGATAGGCAGGAACCTTGTGACTCCTCTTTTGAGGATTTGAGAAACTGACAAGAAAGCCCTCAAGTCAGATTTAAACCATTTCTGGCTGGCCCTATTCCTTGTGTCTGTAGAAGAACATTTCCTGTCTGGAAGGGTTCAGTCTATTTCCCCAGTATCCTCTCTCTAACCTGAGTATCTAGCCTATTTCAGCTGTCTCTCCTGAATACATCACCCATTCTTTTATCATCCAAAATACCGCCTTGTTCATTCCTACCTAAACTTAGCCTTTCCCTTTCATTCCTCCTCCTAGTACCTACCTCACCTTTATTCCTTCCTTTAACCTAAAGATTCAGAAGATCACCTTACATTCTTGATAACAATATCTAAAATCATCAACAAGCATTATATAAAATGGGGATAAATGAAAAGCCTTCCCAGTAAGATCAGAAGTGAAACAAGGATGTCCTTTATCACCTCTATTATTTAATATGGTACTAGAAACACTAGCAGTAGCAATTAGAGAAGAAGAAGAAATTGAAGGCATTAAAATAGGCAATGAGGAGACTAAGCTATCTCTCTTTGCAGATGATATGATGGTCTATTTAAAAAATCCTAGAGAATCAACTAAGAGACTTGTAGAAATAATCAACAACTTTAGCACAGTTGCAGGATACAAAATAAATGCACATAAATCATCCTCGTTTCTATATATTTCCAACACATCACTGCAGCAAGAGATATAAAGAGAAACACCATTAAAAATCTCCCTAGACAATATAAAATACTGAGGAGTATATCTACCAAAACAAACACAAGAATTATATGAAAACATCTACAAAATACTTTCCAAACAATTAAAACTAGATCTACACAATTGGAAAAAAATTGTTTGCTCAAGGGTAGGGTAAGCTAACATAATAAAAATGACCATTCTACCCAAATTAATTTACCTATTTAGTGCCATACCTATCAAACTGCCAAAAACCTTTTTTACTGAATTAGGAATAACTATAACATAGTTCATCTGGAATAACAAAAGATCAAGAATATCAAGGGAAATAAAGAAAAAAAATATGAAGGAAGGTGGCCTAGCAGTACCAGATATTAAACTATACTATAAAGCAGCAGTCATCAAAACAATTTGGTACTGGCTAAGAGACAGAAGGGAGGATTAGTCGAATAGACTTGGGGTAAGTCACGTCAGCAAGAGAGTGTATGATAAATCCAAAGAGCCAAACCTTTGTTACAAAAAACCACTATTTGACAAAAACTGCTGGGAAAATTGGAAAACAATATGGGAGATATTAGGTTTAGATCAACATCTCACACCCTACACCAAGATAAATTCAGAATGGGTGAATGACCTGAATATAAAGAGGGAAACTATAAATAAATTAAGTGAACACAGAAAAGAATACTTTTCAGATCTCTGGGAAAGGAAAGATTTTAAAACCAAGCAAGGGTTAGAGAAAATTACAAAATGTAAAATAAATGATTTTGATTATAGTAAATTAAAATATTTTGTACAAACAAAAACAATGCAACTGAAATCACAAGGGAAACAACAAATTGGGAAAAAATTGGGGAAAAGTTGGGAAAAAATCTTTATAACAAAAAACATTCAGAGGAAGAACTACAGAAGAGGAAACACAGAAGAAAAGCAACTGCTTGAATACATGGTTGAGGCAGACATGATTGAGGATGTAGACTCGAAACTACCACACCAATGCAACTATCAACAGTTTGGAAATAAGTCTTGATCAATGACACATGTTATAACTAGTGGAAATGTGCATCGGCTATGGGGGAGGGATGTCAGGGGGTAAAGGGGAAAGTAAGCACATGAATCATGTAACCATGATAACTTTTCTAAAAAAATAAAAATAATTAAAAAAATAAAATAAAATAACTACCTCCTCAAAGAGGCCTTTCTTAATCACCATTATTATAAATGTCTTTCTGGAAATTACTTCCAAGTTATCCTAATTATCCTTTAGTTACATAGTTGCTTGAATTTTGTTTCTAACCTTAAAATATGAAAGCAGGGACCATCTTTACTTTTTTTTTTTAATATCCCCAATGTTTTGCACAGTCCCTATTGTAGAATAGGCATTTAATAAATGTCAATTACTATTACTACCACTGTCTTTTGTTTCCAATCTTGGTTATTTTCCTTTATCTAAGTTCATATAATTTCATATTTTATTTATTATATTTGTTAATTTGAAAAAACAATTATATTCTATTATGTTTCCCAGATGCAAACATTTCTGTAATATCACTTCCCCATGTGCTAATTGGATTATTTCATTGTTCTTCAAATATTGAATAAATACTTGACTTCTGAAAGGAAATGTTGAATTTATGTATTTAAACTGCTGCATTAATATTGTGTGAATTTCTAAGCATTCTCCTGAATGGGACACTTGGCTACACTCTTTCCTCAATGTGCATAATGACAGTGGAGGAATTTGCAGTTAGGAGAGTAAATGTCAAAGTTCTTGTCTTAGCAGTTAGGGGTCAGTAAATGTCTTTGTGAAGGCTGTGGAAAGCACTTTCATAATTCAGTTAATAAATAATGTTAAGAGGGGTCAAATGTCTTTTTAAGGGCAGACTATGTAAAGGTGATTATAGACTCAAGAAAAAATGAGAAGATAGGATTTATTTGATCAGGTCAAGTTAAAAACTAGAGAAAACTTTTGCCTTGGTGTTACTAAAAGGGGTAAAACAATTTATGGAAATGTATCTGCTTTTATTTTATTGTGGAGAGGTAATAATACTTCAAAAAAGACAAAACTATCTACGTATGCATTGTATGTATTTTCACATTTCCAAAACAACTTTTCCAGCAGTTTCTTTTTTATATATATCTGAATTATGCATACTATACTACACTGCCACCTGGTGATTTGGTGGGCTTGAGGGAGTTTTTAAAAATTTCTTAACTATTTTGGAGTTAACCTTTGTATTCTTATTATTTAATATCACAGATTCTATAATATATTGAGAACTGTCAACATTATGAAAAAGTAGTATCTCAATTTGTAACCACTGAGAATTTGTGTGGAAGATTGTTTTCATATAATTTTACTCTGATTTCAAATAAGTTGTATGATCAATTTCATAGTTCAGAGTGTTTTGAGTTTTCATTTTGGACAAAGTAAGTGGACAAACTCTATCTTGAAGGTCAGAAGTTAGTGACCTGCCCCTGGAAACAAGTGAGAAAAAAGAATGACATGACCTAAATTTCTTCTAGTTCAAATAGAGTATTTCATGTTAGCAATCCAGGCTTATGCTGCCAAACTATTCTTTGAGGTAAGATTTGACTTTGTGTTCTTGCCTTTTCCTTTAAAATCTAATTTAGTTTGGGAAAAAAGGTCAGGGTACTACTCTTAACCTGGGCATCAAAAGGAACACATGGGAAGAATCAGATGTAATAAGTGGTGCAAGTGCACTCTTTAGTGGTATTTGCTTTCAGTAAAATTTTTAAAAATAATGGCGATTGAACTGCATTGGGATAAAATAAGGCTACCCTTACTTGGGTGCTGACAACAAAATACTTCGATAAATAAATAAACATTTATTAAGCACTGGGTTCCAAGAACTGCTTTAGGAACCCAGGGCATCATTAATCAGTCATAAACTGGTAGAGATTACAACCCTTCCGTACATTACCTTTGTTACTCTTTATTTTCAAACTGTTTGGCTAGATACAAATAATTCCTAAAGGATATAGTCAATGTAAGTGAGGATTTAATCTTTATATTTGAGTAGTAACAGATAAATAGAAAACTGAGTAATTAATAATTTATAAATAATAATATTTTATTGTTCAAATTAAATTATAATAATAGCTTCCAATTATATAGTTCTGTAAGCTTTATAAAGTGCTGCACAAATATTATTTTATTTTATCCTTATAATAACCCTTGGACATAGGTACTCTTCATTTTACACGTGAGGAAGCCAAGGCCAACAAATTAACTGACATCTCAATTGATAAGCATCTGAAGAGGGATCTGAACTCAGGTCTTCCTAATTCTAATTTCTTATGCACTGTGTGATCTACTTGATGCAAAGCACAGAGTTAAACTTGAGGGTCAAGAATAGATATTCAGGACAATCCTTGCTCTCAAAGCACTTACATTATAATAGACAAGGCAACACACACAGTAAGTTCAGAAGCAAATCAAATAGAAAGAATTCATTGTTTACCAGATACAGTGGCAAAGTAGATTGTAATGTATATTTTTATGTAATTCTCATTTCTTCATAAAATATGCTAAATTTAAAAAAAAACTGTTTTTCTTCTTCCCTATAGTGGATTTTCTTCCTGCCCTTTAGAAAGCAAATAGAGAATTTGCCCTGTTTATGTTTTTTGCCCTATATCCCAAACCTCAAAACTCCTTAACTATGCTCAAAGGGCTATAAAAGTATGCCTGCTCTTTGATCCAGCCATACCATTGTTGGGTTTGTACCCCAAAGAGATCATAAATAAACAGACTTGTAAAAAAATATTTATAGCTGCACTTTTTGTGGTGGCAAAATACTGGAAAAGAGGGGTATGCCCTTCAGTTGGGGAATGGCTGAACAAATTGTGGTATATGCTGGTGATGGAATAATATTGCACTCAAAGGAATAATAAACTGGAAGATTTCCAGGTGAACTTGAAAGACCTTCAGGAACTGATGCAGAGCGAAAGGAGCAGTGCCAGAAGAACACTGTACACAGAGACTGATATACTATGGTAAAATCAAATGCAATGGACTTCTGTACTAGCAGCAATGCAATGACAGAGGAAAGGTCTGCGGGATTTATGGAAAAGAACGCTAGCCACATTCAGAGGAAGGACTGCAGGAGAGGAAACATATAAGAAAAACAACTGCTTGAACCCATGGGTTGGGGTGGACATGATTGGGGATGTAGACTCAAAATTACCACACCAATGCAACTATCAACAATTTGGAAATAGGTCTTGATCAAGGACACATGATAAAACCAGTGGAAATGTGCATCAGCCATGGGTTGGGGGAGTGCGGGGGGTGAAGGGAAAAGTAGGAGCCTGACTCATGTAACCATGTTAAAAAAGAATATTAATAAATGTTTAAAAAAATTCCTTAACTAACCTCTTTTCTTTTGCACCAGTTCCAAACAAAGAAACCTTTCTCTTTCATCAGGCCAGAATCTCTACTTTTATTTTTTTTTTTATTTCATCATTTTCTGATTCCTATAAGTGTTACCTTCTTATCGCAGTGGTACTTTGATTTTTGTAAATAATTCCTATGAAAACAATCAGCAAAATCCAAAACCAATGAAAACCAAGGCAATTATTTCCATATGAATCAATATAAATCTAATTAATTCATTCTAGTCACTCCGAAATACATACCAAAAACACATTTTATAGAGAATAGATATAATGTTTAATACTAAAAACAATAAGAAATTAATATAAATGACTATAAAAGACTAATGTAAAGAATAAATGAACATTTAACATGTAATTTATCTTTATTTTTTTTTAATAAAAACCCTTACCTTCTGCCTTGGAGCCAATAAGGCAGAAGAATAGTAAGGGCTAGGCAATGGGAGTCAAGTTACTTGCCTAGAGACCTCCCATCTCTAGGCTTGGCTCTCAATCCACTTAGCTGCCCAGATGCCCCCTAATTTATCTTTCTGAAGACTCTTCTTGGTGTATGGAAGACAGCAAGGAGAGAGAGGTGATTGTTTGGAAAGGGGAATCTCCCTCCATAAAGACCTTAGGTATCAAGGTATTATCCATAAAGGCCTTGCAAAGAAGCTGACATGTAGATGACTTGTTACCTTGATTATGTCCCTCTTCACAGTTGAAATACTATGGAAGAATTTCTACTTGACTGAGATGAGATATCTCACTCCCAATGAGAAAGCTCATTCATTATGTATAATCAGGTATATATTCTCCTCTGAGCAGGAGAACAGTAGACCATTCTTTCTTTTTACAAAATTAGCATCAAAGTCAAGTGTGAACTCTGATGAAATCTGAGTCAACCAACAGAAACTGAGACAAATATTTCCTGGAAAAAATCGATGAAAACCAAAACCCACGAAAATCTATATCAATGAAAACTGAGATATTACTATATTCTCATCCCTCTTTAATTTTCATTCTCTTCTAATTAATTGATTGCTTCCTATTATCTACAACATAATGGGGTATTTTCTGTTCTTGAGAATCCTTCACTTGCCCTGAGTATATCCTCAACCATTTATCTAATCACAGTATCAATGATGAGATTAAAGGTTTTAATAATTACTTTCTCTGCTACTTTCAAACTTGCTTTCTAGAACTAGAAGAATAGCTAGTAAAGGGGGAAAAAAAAGCTGGTACAATATAAACTGAGGATGAATATATGCCTTAGGCTATGCTATGGTGAATATTAGTGGCACGCCTTATTTGATAAAGTAGAAAAATGATTACATGAAATAAATTTACACAGGGACAGAAAGCATTTAATTATTAACCCAATAGTTATGAAAGTGAAATACTGGAGCATCATATGGCTGATCATTTGATTGTGATTTTAGAATCATTGCATAAAATTTAAGAATATCTAAGGAACAAAATATCTTAAACATTTTGTGTTATGGGTCCCTTTGAAAGTTTGATGGACTCTTTTGGAAGTTTGATGAAGTCTAGTTCTTAGAAGACTATTTTTAGTTATTACTCATAAGAGAAGGAAAGAAATGATAGATGATTTTTAGAAGCCAGTGCAAAGAAATATTGTTCTCCCATCCAAATTCAATGGAACCATGAAATCAGTTTTTGTATCTCATGTTAAGAAATTGTTGTCTATACTATTATTGATTAATTTTATCTCAAGGGAAACTAAGTGGCACAGTAAAAAGAGTGATTTTTTCCTGATTCTAGATTCCAGTCTGAAATCTGGAATATTCAACTTAGTGATTTCAAATCTGACCTCAGACAGCAAGTCACTTAATAGTGTTTACCTCTGTTATTCATATGTAAAATGAGTTGGAGAGGAAATGACTAAGCACTCCATTATCTCTGAGAAGAAAACTCAAATGGAATCATGAAGAGTTGGAAACAACTGAACAAATGACTGAACAACAAAAAATTATAATATATCACATTTATATTTCCTTTTGAGATTTACAAAGGATCTTACTCACAACCTTGAGATCAATGTTAGGGCATTATGATTACCATTCTTCAAAAGAGAAAATGAAAGAGCTTGGAGATTAAGTGAATTCCTTGTACACAACAGATCTGTTTCTGAGATAGAATTTTAATATATCTTTCTTGACTCTTGGAATATATCAAACAGGTGATTCTGAATTGGAATTCTTTTAAAGTATTATTATTATTACTTTTCCATCCTATCTCTAGCTCCCTTGAATCAAGAAGGGGGGAAAAGAAAGGACGAGAGAAAATAAAAAGAAAAGATATAGAAGAAATTTTAAAAGGAAAGGAAAGGAAAGGAAAGGAAAGGAAAGGAAAGGAAAGGAAAGGAAAGGGAAGGGAAGGGAAGGGAAGG
>NC_058134.1:147298134-147310935 GCF_016433145.1 Gracilinanus agilis
CAACAACAACAACAACAACAACAACAACAACAACAACAACAACAACAACAACAACAACAACAACAACAACAACAACAACAACAACAACAACAACAACAACAACAACAACTTCTCTAAAGCCAGCCTTCCTTCCTCTTGATATTTTGATACAGAATGAAAAAGTAGAATGTTATATGTAACAGAATAAATTATTCTCGTTTCTCCATACTTTTACCATACAAATTAAAAAGAGTGGCTCCTTTATCCATATGGAAAACATGAGCAATTTACTTGCTTTTTAGAAGGTACATGCTTTAATTAACATGTCAGATATGATCATTTCATAGGCAATCATAATTTTAGTGATGATATATAAAAGCCTTTCATAGAAACTTAGAGGAAAAAAGAAAGGTTACCTTCTTTCTTTCCTTTATATCCTTGTATTCTTGTGAACAGACATATGCAGACACCTAAAACAGAAGGCATTCAGAATGTTTTACAGTCAGAAGCAGTGGCATGAAATTAAACCTTCCAAAGAAGAATTGAAATTCCATCTCTTGTTTTCCTATACCCTAAAGCCAACAAGTGACAGATATTTTGTAGTTTCTATTGTTGTTGTCTTTTTGCAATTAGGGTAAGACTATTCAGAGAAATGAATTATAATGGAATTTTAAAATAAAAATGGTCAAGTTAGATTAATTTGCCTTCTCAGTGTGAAGTTACACAGCTAGCCAAAAACAAAACAAAACAAAAAACCCTTTATATTACATGTTTTCATCACATAGGAATAAGGTTTGTCTTTAGTATTCCATTTCATTTGAATTGACCACAACTTAACATGTCAGCATAACTCTCAGAAAACTCAAAGAAATGAAAAAAAATGTTACCATTGTTTTTACCACTTCTTCACCACTACCAATAGTTGTTTGGGTTACTGACCTATTTGAATGCTCCTTTTCACTAAACTACCTGTTGTGGTCTTTTTACAAAGCCCATGGACATTCCTCTCTACCAAGTGTCACACAGATGAAATCTGTGAAAGAAAGAGTGATAGGTCAATATTACACGATATGAATACTTCTAGGTATACTAGGCTGGCCAAATTAAGGCTCATTTAATCATTTTTGGAGAGCATACTGTATAATTAGAGCCAGCTCCCCAAGACTCTCTGTCTCCCAGCATTCCATGTTCCTTCTCACATTACAAACTAACGTAAGGAGGATATAAGTTTTGTATAGCCCCGCCTTACTCTCTTTCCCTCTGATTGTAGTTTCAGAAACAGGTTTTTGGCAGGCAGGAGAACTTATTCATGTGGTTTTATTTTTGGTAGATAATTAAGTTTGAATTTCTATCATTTGTACTTTATTTTCTTCCTTCTTCAAGCAATTATCAATAAACTATAAAATATAATATTTTGAGTTATTGCATATTAATTAAAATCTCTTATAGTGGCAATATTAATGTAAATCTTAAAATACTAATGCCATTTGGCATGACATTTTGTGTCATATTTTGTGACATATTGCTTACATTAAAATCTAATCCTTATATAAGGGGGTAGGAACTTTTTCACTCACCAGAGAGTCAGATGAATTAGTGGATAGAATGTTAAGACTGGAATCTGGAAGATTTAAGTTCGATTTTGGCCTTAGATACTAGTTGTGAGACCTTGGGCAAGTCACTAAGCCTCTACTTGCCTTCTTAATCCACTAGAAAGATAAATGACAAATCAGTCTATAATCATTTCTAATAAAACTTCATGGAGAGTATTGGCATGCTATGGTCCATGGGTATTACAAAAAGTTGGACACAACTGAATGGTTGAACAAAAATTGGTGCTGTCTATTCCCATATTTTGAAATGTTTTCAAAACTATATATGATGTACAGAAGAATTCTCGTAAAGTGAATAAAAGACACAGCAGAAAGGGATCACACTGATTTTTTTAAAGCAGAAACATTTTTGAAATATATATTTTATCTACTTTCAATCATTCCCAGCCTTCAGTCTTCTAACTTCCTTGATTTTTTAAAAATATGCTTTTCAATGTATTACATCAGTGGGTAGTATCTTCCAGTTAAGTGACATTTTTGTAGTGAAACCCCAGGTGTCTTCCTCCCTCCTTCTATTAAATGACAATCATGAGGTGTTTGAGTGAAGACAGCTTAGCGGGAATTGGAGGCTTCATATTTTAGAGAATAAATTGTTGCAATCAAAAGAATATGGAAATTATTATGGCTCAAATAGGTCTTTATTAATAAGTAAGAACTACATTTGTACTTTAAAGAATATCCAGAGATTAGTATTACCTTTGGCATAGTCCTTTGGAAACATGAATTAACCATAACATTGAAGTTACCATATACTAAAAATTTATATAGGCAGGATACAGATTTTTTTAAATGGGGAAAGGATAAATACAGTCGCACAAATAAAATTATTTTCTTTTTTCTGCTTTCAACATTTTTATTCTTTGTGTTACAATTATTCTATTGTCAGTGCATGTGATTCTTCCCCTCCCCTCTCCCACCACAGCAATATAAATGAAGGGACTCCTCCCATAAATGTGACCTGCATAGTACTTTTCAGAGCACAGTAAATTTCAGTGGTGAAGGATTGGCCAAGCTGAGGCTGGACAGAACTGGAGGTGGGGCACCTTGTAGACAGGGCTAAGGAAGACAATATGAGGCTGTAATAAAGGTGCTGAACTCAAACTGAGATATCCTGATGGGAAGAGATGACTTCTTTTAATGTTGCCCCTTATTATTCAATTTGGGGTCACATATCCATGATGGTACGAGAAAGAGGATGTATACCCAGGATGTACAGTGAAATATGGAATTCTAGTTTTGGATTAGCCTGTACTGTGCAGCCTAATCTGTGTGGACCCAGAGCAAGACAAGGAGTCCCAGGCTGGATTTGTAAGGAATACATAGATCCCAGATTGGGGCAGTATGTGGCCCCAGAGCTGGGCCCCCCAATCACTGCCAGGGGCACTAAAATTCTTTTAAACAAACACTTATTAAGCACACACTATTTGGAATAAAAAGAAAAAACTGTTCCTAGCCTCAAGAATCTTACATTCTAATGGATGGTGGGGTAAAAAGCACACAAATGAAAAATATATACAAAATAATTTCAAGAGATAATTTTCAAAACCAGTTTAACCATGAAAGAATAGTATACTTGTCATCAAAAAGGATCATTCATGGGTCCCTGCTGCTCCATTTACAAGCTGTAGATACTTAAAGTATCTTAGTTTTATGGAAATCATAATACTCTACCACTTACAAAATTGGGGTGAAGACAAAAATCTCATAAATGTGAAAGCAATTTATATACTGTCGAAAGCAAAATAAATATGATTATTTGATAATTGTTACATATTTCTATAAACCATCCTACTACTTAACTTATATCACTTCATGTGGACATATAATTATGCTTACATGCACATATTCCATTGTAAAGGAATACAAATATATTTTTTCTGATGTGTTACTAAAGCATGTCATAAAGATATCTTTACACTTTTTTCTATAGCCCTTCATTTGCTTAGTTTTTTTCTAAGATTTTTAAAAAATAATTGTTTTTCAAATGTATCTCCAAAACATGTTTTTTTAAAACTGTTTTCATTTAAAAATAAGGAATGTCAAATTATTCAGTACTCTGTTTATAAATACAAATACATTATAGATTCATGCCATATTTCTCCCCTCACTAGGGAGAACAAAGGTGGGTGGGTGAAACCAACAGCACGTGCAACTTACAATATAAAAATCAAAAAGAAAATTCTAAACTCATGCCTAATTTACCCTATCTCTCATGGACTCCAAACTTTAGTTATTTTTTCCTTTTTTATTATTATTTAGTTATTTAAGCACAACCTGCCTCTGTCCATGCCTATTCTTTTCCTGAATACATTGATCAACTGTGCCAGTATGTTCAGACTTCTTTTAAACCCTTCATTATACATGGCACATCACACTATATTTACTGTTTCATATATGGCTCATTTTTTACAAAGCACAAATTTTAGCACAAATGGAAATGATTATCATGGAAGTCAGAATAAGGTTAAATATTTATTTATTATATAAAAGTCTGCCACATGTTCATTGTGCTCTCATCAGTTAATGATTAAAGCCTATCATGCCTCCACATAAATTATTTAACAAATAGATGTGAACTTATTTTTAATGGCACATTTAATTCTCAGAGATTTGAAACAAATGAAATCAAATGATATCAGTAAATTAAACCAGTTGTATTTTTTTCTTTTTTGTATGTCCTAGAAGGAATGGTAGAAAAATATTTTTTATTGCACTGTATCAATTCTCCACTACGCTTCAGTGGAGACCCACCTTGACCTCTACTGGAGAAAATGAAGGACATATTCCATGTGTGCTAGACAGTCTGAATTGCATAAAAATGGATAGACAATGGAATAAAAATGAATTACATGGGACTGAAAGGCACAAGGGAATCTACAATCCATTGAATACCTACTTTAATATATGACTATAGGAATTGTTTAAAACTGAAAGATAATTATTGCAAAAAATTATTTTTTCCAGAAGCATAATAACATCATTATTCTTATGTATGACACAATAGAAAACCATCCATAAAGTGTGAATGGGAGTATGGTTTAATGATTCTTCTCTCATTCTCCCAAATTTGGACCATACATGTGAAATTCTCACCTTTATCATAATTCCTTTGACATCAAGTATTGTTTCCAAGAAGTAGCTATTACTATGCAAACTCATTACCTCAGAAAGATAAGATTATTGACATTGGATCTCTGTTCAATAAAAAGAAGATCTTGTTAGTTTGTGTTTGGAAAAGGACATGTTATCTTGGCTCTACTTGCTTTGCTCTATATGGTCATATAAATTTTCACATGATATTTTCCTTTATCACTAATACTATGTTTTTATATTATATGTTTATATGCCAGAGATAGTGCTAATTTTGGTGGTTACAAATAATGAAAGGTAAAGGAGTTCTTGTCTTCTGGGAGCTCACATTATAGCAGAAAAGACAATATTGATACAATTAGGTCCTATCATATATAGAGGAGAAATTTTAAAGGAAAGTCACTAATATTGATGGAAATGTGGGAAGGTCTTATGATGAAGATCTTGGTTGAGATGAGACTTGAAGGGAGTTAGAAAAACCTGGAGGTTGAATCAAGGATGGAAATCTCAGGATCAGAAGATTGGAGTGTCTTGTGGGAAGAAAAATAAGAAATACAATGTGGCTGAATACCCTGGATTTCAGGGTAGTAGTGTTAGAGCAGAAGGCAGGGAAGAGCAATGAAGAAGGATATGGGAAAGGCATGAAGGACCAAGTTGGGAAGGACATTAAAATTTTATATTTATTACTAAATGTAATAGGAAACTACTCTATTCTGATATGCAAGTCAGACATGAATTTTAGGGAGATTCTTTTTGCAACAAACTGCAAAAATAGACAGAGACTTGAGATAAGAAGACTAACAGAAAACCATTTCAATAATTTAGGAATGAAATGTTGAAAACTTCCATCAATGTGGCAACTGTGCAATTACAAAGTATAGTACATAAAAAAGAAATAGGAGAAAGGAAAATGGGAAGATTTGACAACTGATATGTGAGATTAATTAGACAGGGTGATACCAAGTGTGCCCTGTCCTAATTCATGAGGCAGGGCTTAGTTCCAAAATTTTTGTCAGTATAACAAGTAATACTAAACAAAAATAATTAAAGATTGCATGAGTATCAGTAACATCATTTCTGCTATGCAAAATGGAAAGCAGAATGATTGACATTTGGCAATTTGGGACTTAGAATCAACCAATTCTGGCATGAGCCAGCAAGGGCAAATGTCAATTGCTAGCAGACTATAAATAGCAGGATTTTGGACCAAAAGCTCTCTCAATTTGAAGAAGGGATTTTGGAGGGAGGTCGTGGTTGGGATTTGGGTAGGTCAAATCAATTTAGGATGCCTGCATCCAGCTCTGATCACTACCATACCCCCAACCTCTGTGTGAATCTATACTATACATCCTAATTAATTAATTATCCTTTTTCTTAACCCTTGTACTTCTGTGTATTGTCTCATAGGTGGAAGATTGGTAAGGGTGGGCAATGGGGGTCAAGTGACTTGCGCAGGGTCACACAGCTGGGAAGTGGCTGAGGCCGGATTTGAACCTAGGACCTCCTGTCTCTAGACCTGACTCTCACTCCACTGAGCTACCCAGCTGCCCCCTCTAATTAATTAATTATCAAAGAAGAAGCAACATCAATACCATCAAACGATCTGGTTCAAGGTTAAAGGAGCCCGGCCTGGCCAAGTTGCAACCAAGAGAGACAAACCTCTTCAACTGCCAATCTCAAACCCTGACTCTCTTCGATCTGATATCAACTGATCATCTGTAGCTTTAGCCAAGGATTCCCTTTATACCCCTTTCCTTCAGCTTCCTGTTTCCCTTTCCCTAAGTAGTTTGTTATCATTAAATCTTGAAACTTACTTAGGTGGATGTCATTTTTACCCTAAGGATTATCCAACATATCCTTGGGTATCTGAAGAAAGAGGGACTATTCAAACTAAAGTTAAGCTGTAGTCACTAGTGTTATCCAGTATTTGGTGCCACAATAAGCAGTCAAGGAGCATGTGGCCTAACCCACAGTCTCTTTACTTGATCACTTGTCCTGGGATACTGTTATATTGAAGCTGGGTATATTAGTTTATTCACAAATACTTCTGTGGGGTCATTAGTGTTCACTACCACAACTAGGTGCTACACCTAGAGATTTCCACCCTCACTCAGCTTCAGCTCTTCATACCATCAGGGGACCCTATGTGTGCTCCCATTATCATATAACAGTATCACCATTGGTCATTGTCTGAAAATATTTATAAAAGAAAAAGTATTAAAAGAAAATGAACATAAAGAATACATTGTTAAATACCAATGATTCATAATTCATTATTGTACAAATTTTCACTAATGGATCATTGAGTTTAGAAGGAGTCTAGACTTATTAAAGGTTATACAAATTTAATTACCACAGCTTCTTTCCAGGATGAGAGACTTAAGGGGATTCTGGGAAGATGGCGGCTAGGAGGGAGCAAATATTAAAATGTCCACACCCTCTCCACACCAAGATAGAAAACAAAGTGCTTCGAGAAGAAACAGGACCAAATCTAAAAACAGGACAGAGCAGGGGCATCCCACTCAAGAGGTACTCCAAGAAAAACGCTTGAATTCTTGAACTATTAAGTCTGAGGGTATAGAAGGGGAATCCAAGGACCCCACCCCCATGGACTGTGCAGAGTATCCAGCAGCCACTGAACACCCGGCAGGTGGGCTCACCAACCTGGAAAGAGGGCCTTGCTGGTGCTGGACTCAGGGAGTTAAACACAGCTAGAGGAGAAAGGCAGAGAAACACAGCAAAAATGCTCAGAAGATGGTGCCTTAGATGGAGCAAAACTGAGACCTTTACCACACTGAGATAGAGAACAAAGGGCTTTGAGAAGAAAGAAAACCAAGTCTAACAGCAGGACAGAGCAGAAAGACCCTACTGCTGGACAGCTCAGCAAAAACACTCCATATTGTCCCCCCACTTTTTTTTTCACTTTTTTTCCAGGTTTTAGCCTCAGGGCACATTAAGCAATAAAAACTAATTCAGGCTTAATCCCATCAATTGAACAGACAAGAAGTCTTCAGAGAGGAGGGAAACTCTGAAACCCTTCCCCCATAGACTGCAGAGAACATAACAACAAACCTCCATTGCCAGGTTGGGGGAAGATCTTTCATCAAAGCTCATTAAATCCATCTGATTAAACTAGCAGAACAGAGAAGGAAAAATATGCATAAACAACAGAAAAAGAAAAAAGAAATTACTATTGAAAGCTTCTTTCCAGGAAGTGAAAAGAGAGCAAATGAAACAGAAGAAGGGGAAGAAGGTCCAGTGAATTAGATACAGGCTTTGGAAAAATCTCAAAACTGAATTAACTCAAGAACTTCAGAAACTCAGAAAGCAATCAAGAGAGGCTGAAGACAATTTGAAAAAGGAAATGCATGAACTAAAACAAGAAAATAAAGTCCCAAAAGCTAAAATTGACCGGTTCGAAAATGAAGTACAGAAGGCAAAAGATGATCTACAAAGAAAATCAGACCAGAATGAGGAGGTCAACCAAAAAGCCAGGGATGAAATTCAGTCTTTAAAAATTAGAATTCAACAACTAGAAGCAAATGACTTCAAAAGCAGCAAGAATATATAAAACAAAATGAAAAAATGAAAATTTTGAGAATATTAAATATCTCATCGATACAACCACAGATCTACAAAAAAGATCTCAAAGAGGTAATTTAAGAATTATTCATTTACTGGAACATCATGACAAAAGAAAAAGTTTGGAACTCATCCTACAGGAAATCATTCAAGAAAACTGCCCTGACATTCTTGAACAATAGGGAAAAGTGGAAATTGAAAGAATCCACAGATTATCTCCTACATTTAATCCACAACTGACAACTTCTAGGAATATTACAGTCAAATGCAAAAACTACCAGACAAAGGAAAAAATATTACAAGCTGCTAAGAAGAAGTTATTCAGATACCATTGAACCATAGTTAGGATAACATAGGATCTGGCTGTACCTACATAGATGGAAAGGAAGCCATGGAATACAATATTCTGGAAAGCAAGAGAACTGGGTCTAAAACCAAGAATCAACTATCCAGCAAAACTGAATATAGTATTGCAGGGGAAAGTATGGTGATTCAATAAAATTGAGGACTTCCAAGCATTCATCAAGAAAAAAACAGACTTAAACAGAGAGTTAGTTGCCCAAACACAGAACGCAAGAGAATCACCATGAGGTAATTAAGAGAGCCAGGCAGGGGTGGGGAACTGTTTCTTTAAGGGACCCAATAAGTTCAAATGATTTATATCCCTAGAAAAAAAAGAAGATAGTGGTAAATTTTAAAAATTGTTATCAACAAGGTAACTAGAAGAAGTTTACTTAGAGGGAACAGTGACAAACTATATAAGATTAAATGTCAAGACATATATGATATATGTGTATATGTATAAATATATATAAAACTTGATGGGATAAAAGGAGATAATATTAATAAAAATAGAAAAACAGACAAAATGGAGTAAATTTATATTCCACAAAGAAGTGTGTGGGGCGAACAGGGGAGAAGATCAATATACTAGGAAGGTAAAGAGGTTGGAGAGAAGAAATACTTAATACTTAAGTGCATGTCAGATCTCTGGGAAAGGAAAGAATTTAAAACCAAGCAAGAGTTAGAAAAAATTACAAAATATGAAATAAATAACTTTTATTACATTAAATTAAAAAGGTTTTGTGCAAACAAAACTTATGCAACCGAAGGGGAACAACAAACTGAGAAAAAGTCTTTATAAAAAAACTCTGATAAAGGACTAATACAATAAAAATACAAAATACAAGGAGCTATATCAATAGTACAAAAAAATCAATTCATTCTCCAATTGATAAATTGGCAAAAGACATGAATAGGCAATTTTGGAAAAAACAAATCAAAACTATTAATAAGTACTTGAGAAACTGTTTTAAATCTCTAATAATTAGAGAAATGCAAATCAAAACAACTCTGAGGTATCACCTCACACCTAGTAGACTGGTTAAAATGACAGCAGGAGAGACTAATGAGTGTTGGAGGGGATGTGGCAAAATTGGGAAATTAATTCATTGCTGGTGGAGTTGTGAATTGATTCAACCATTCTAGATGGCAATTTGGGACTATGCTCAAAGACCTCTAGAAGATTGCTTGCCCTTTGATCCAACCATGCCATTTCTGGGTTTGTACACCAAAGAGATCATAGGGAAAAAGACATGTACAAAAATATTCATAGCCACACTCTTTGTGGTCACAAAAAACTGGAAAACAAAGGTATACCCATCAATTTGGGAATGGCTGAACAAATTGTGGTATATGCTGGTGATGGAATACTATTGTGCACAAAGGAATAATAAACTGAAGGAATTCCATATGAATTGGAATGACCTCCATGAATTGATGGAGAGTGAAAGGAGCAGAGCCAGGAAAACATTGTATACAGAGACTGATACACTGTAGTAAAATTGAATCTAATGGACTTTGGTACTAACAGTAATGCAATGATCCAAGACAACTCTGAGGGATCTATGGAAAAGAACACTACCCACATTCAGAAGGAGAACTACAGGAGTGGAAACACAGAAGAAAAACTATACTAAAACTTATCTAGGATAATTTATGGAATAAAATGATTGTAAAAGCATATGGAGGTGAGTTATATCAAAAGAGAGAGCAATGAGCAAAACTAGGAAAGAAGGGCATTAAGAATTATCAGATCTCAAGTTATGTACAAATTATCAGAAAATAAGAATTCAAAGCACATAAAATAGAAAAGATTTTTTAATAGTAAATAAAAAGAATTTGTTACCAATCAGAGGGAAAAAAGGAATGGAATGCAAATGGATGATTTTGATTATGTAATTTTAATGAGATATCATAAAAAATTCAGATCTAATTATAAGTAATCTCATGAGAGTAATTATTTGATTTAAACAGTATAACATAGCTTTTACAAAATAAAAAAAAATGTGTGGCGAAATGTCTCATCTGTGTAAAATTAGAAACTATTCCATAAATGATAACTAATCAAAGGAAACAATTTTCAGTACTATGTGTATATATATGGTACTGAAAATTGTACACATAAACATATATATAAAACAATTAGAAAATATTTTAAATACTTAATTATATTTTAATCAAAACAACTTAACTGTATCAGATATCTCTGGTTAAAGTAAAATAAAAAAGATACTAAACTCTTAGAATATTGGATAGAGTGGGTATATGAACAAACTAATTTATGTTATGGAAACTGGGAACTGACAGTATGCAAAAAAATTTGCATGAATCAGTGCAAGAAAATATAAACATACATGCATGCATGTTTTAATCCAGAATCCAATTGGATTTTTTATCCAAAGAATTTAGTAATAGTAAGGAAAGACTAAGAGATATATAAAAGTTAAAAAAATTATTTATAATTAAAATCAAGAGAATAAATATATGTCTATAACTGGAAAATTGTTGAACAAATTTTGATATGTTGAATATTATTATACCATAAAGACAAATAAGAAGAAATAATAAAAGTATGGGAAGACATATAAAATGACACGAAATGCCTAAAATGTATTATCCAAAATGATTAATGATGATAAAAATCTTACATTAAAAGACAACAAAGAGGGGGCAGCTGGGTAGCTCAGTGGATTGAGAGCCAGGCCTAGAGACAGGAGGTCCTAGGTTCAAATCCGGCCTCAGCCACTTCCCAGCTGTGTGACCCTGGGCAAGTCACTTGACCCCCATTGCCTACCCTTACCAATCTTCCACCTATAAGTCAATACACAGAAGTTAAGGGTTTAAAATTTAAAAAAAAAGACAACAAAGATCATATGAAAAAGAGTTGAAAATTCTGGTGTCAGTGTATTAAATTGGTTTTGCTAAATTTAATATTTATTTTTATAATTATTAAAATTAAAACATCTACCTATTCCATTGAAGTCATTTTTTTAAAGTGAAACTCTATGTCTCATAAATATAATCATTTTCTTCATGCTTGTTTCACTGCATTCAGGAAATATATTTTTGAAAGATTAGCTTAGGTGTTTGGTGAAAAATGTCTTACATGTTGAAATTAATTTCATCAATAAAAAAAGAAAATGTAAAATATTGAGAGGTCTCCCAAGTAAAACAGTAAATCTTTTTTTTAACATTTATTAATATTCATTTTTAACCTGTTTACATGCTTCATTCCCCTACTTTGTCCTTCATCCCCCGCTCTCCCCCCACCCATGTCCAACACACATTTCCACTGGTTGTAAGACATGTCCTTGTTCAGGGCCTATTTCCATATTGTTGTTAGTTGCATTGGTGTGGTGGTTTCGAGTCCACATCCAAATCATGTCCTCCTCAGCCCATGCATTCAAGCAATTGTTTATCTTCCATGTTTCTTTCCTTCAGTTCTTCCTCTGAATGTGGGTAGCATTCTTTACCATAAATCCCTCAGAGCTGTCTTGTGTCATTGCATTGCTGCTGGTACAGAAGTCCATTACGTTCTATTTTACCATAGAATATCAGTCTCCGTGTACAGTGTTCTTCTGGCTCTGCTCCTTTCACTCTGCATCAGTTCCTAGAGGTCTTTCAAGTTCACCTGGAATTCCTCCAGTTTATTATTCCTTTTAGCACAATAGTATTCCATCACCACCATATACCACAATTTGTTCAGCCATTCCCCAATTGAAGGACATACCCTCCTTTTCCAGGTTTTTGCCACCACAAAAAGCCAGCTATAAATATTTTCATACAAGTCAGTTTAACTATGATCTCTTTGGGGGTACAAACCCAACAATGGTATGGCAGGATCAAAGGGCAGGCATTCTTTTATAGCCATTTAAGCATAGTTCCAAATTGCCAGCCAGAATGGTTGGATCAGTTCACAACTCAACCAGCAATGCATTAATGTCCCAATTTTGCCACATCCCCTCCAGCATTCATTACTCTCCCCTTCTTTCATTTTAGCCAATCTGCTAGGTGTGAGGTGGTACCTCAGAGTTGTTTTGATTTGCATTTCTCTAATTATTAGAGATTTGGAACACTTTCTCATGTGCTTATTGATACTTTTGATTTCTTTACCTGAGAATTGCCTATTCATGTCTCTTGCCCATTTTTCAATTGGGGAATGGCTTGATTTTTTATACAATTGCTTTAACTCCTT
>NC_058134.1:147311035-147311703 GCF_016433145.1 Gracilinanus agilis
ATGGTTACATGATTCATGCTCCACCTTTCCCCTTCAACCACCCCCTCCTGCACCCCCACCCACCCATGGCCGATGCACATTTCCACTGGTTTTGTCATGTGTCCTTGATCAAGACCAATTTCCAAATTGTTGGTAGTTGCATTGGTGTGGTAGTTTCGAGTCCACACCCTCAATCATGTCCACCCCGACCCATGCGTTCAAGCAGTTGTTTTTCTTATATGTTTCCTCTCCTGCAGTCCTTCCTCTGAATGTGGGTAGCTTTCTTTACCATAAATCCCTCAGAATTGTCCTAGGTAATTGTATTGCTGCTGGTACAGAGGTCCATTATATTCAATTTTACCACAGTATATCAGTCTCTGTGTATAGAGTTCTTCTGGCTCTGCTCCTTTCACTCTGCATCAGTTCCTGGAGGTCTCTCCAGTTCGCCTGGAACTCCTCCAGTTTATTATTCCTTTTAGCACAATAGTATTGCATCACCCGCATATACCACAGTTTGTTCAGCCATTCCCCAATTGAAGGACATACCCTCCTTTTCCAATTTGTTGCCACCACAAAAAGCGCAGCTATGAATATTTTCGTACAAGTCTGTTTATCTATGATCTCTTTGGGGTACAAACCAAGCAATGGTATGGCTGGATCAAAGGGCAGGCATTCTTTTATAGCCCTTT
>NC_058134.1:147336691-147496797 GCF_016433145.1 Gracilinanus agilis
GTTGAACCAACCTTGCTTTCCTGGTATAAATCCCCCCTGATCATGGTGGATGATCTTCTTAATTACTTGCTGGAGTCTCTTTGCTAGTATTCTATTTAAGATTTTTGCATCTATGTTCATTAGGGAGATTGGTCTCTAGTTTTCTTTCTCTGTTTTTGATTTCCGTGGCTTTGGAATCAGTACTATATTTGTATCATAAAAGGAATTTGGTAGGACTCCTTCTTTGCTTATTATACCAAATAATTTGTGTAGTATTGGTATTAGTTGTTCCTTGAATTCCTAATAGAATTCAGTTGTGAATCCATCAGGCCCTGGTGATTTTTTCTTAGGGAATTCTTTGATGGCTTGTTCAATTTCTTTTTCTGATATGGCATTATTTAGGTATTCTATTTCTTCTGCTGTTAATCTAGGCAGTTTATATTTTTGTAAATATTCATGCATATCTCCTAAATTGTTATGTTTATTGCCATATAATTGGGCAAAATAGTTTTTAATGATTGCCTTAATTTCCCCTTAATTAGAGGTGAGGTTTCCCTTTTCATCTTTGATACTGTCAGTTTGGTTTTCTTCTTTCCTTTTTTTTATTAGATTGACCAGTACTTTGTCTATTTTATCTGTTTTTTTTTTCAAAATACCAGCTTCTAGTCTTATTTATTAATTCAAATTTTTTTTTTACTTTCGATTTCATTAATTTCTCCCTTGATTTTTAGTATTTCTAATTTAGTTTTCATCTGGACATTTTTAATTTGCTTGCTTTCTAATTTTTTGAGTTGCATGCCCAATTCATTAATCTCTGCCCTCCTTAATTTGTTAATATATGCACTCAAGGATATAAATTTCCCCCTGAGTACTGCCTTGGCCGCATCCCACAGAGTTTGGTACAATGTCTCATCATTGTCACTTTCTTCAGTGAAATTGTTGATTGTTTCTATGATTTCTTCTTTGACAAATTGGTTTTGGAGAATCATATTATTTAATTTCCAATTAGTTTTTGATTTGCCTGTCCAGGTGCCCTTTCTAATTATTATTTTATTGCATTATGATCTGAGAAGTTTACATTTATTATTTCTGCTCTTTTGCATTTGTTTGCAATGATTCTATCCCCTATAACATGGTCAATCTTTGTGAATGTGCCATGTGCAGCTGAAAAGAAGGTGTGTTCCTTTTTGTCCCTATTTATTTTTCTCCACATATCAATTAAATCTAATTTTTCTAGGACTTCATTCACCTCTCTTACCTCTTTCTTATTTATTTTTCTGTTTGATTTATCTAGATCTGAAAGAGGAATATTTAGATCTTCCACTAGTATGGTTTTACTATCTATTTCCTTCTTGAGCTCTGCCAGTTTCTACTTTATGAATTTGGGTGCTATGCACTTGGTGCATACATATTGAGCAGTGTTATTTCCTCATTGTTTATACTGCCTTTAATCAGGATGTAATGACCTTCCCTGTCTTTTTTAATCATATCTTTTTTTTACCTTGGCTTTATCAGAGATCATAATAGCCACTCCTGCCTTCTTTTTCTCATTTGTCGCCCAAAAGATTTTGCTCAAGCCCTTAAGCTTAAACTTGTGTATGCCCACCTGTCTCATATGTGTTTCTTGCAGACAACATATGGTAGGATTTTGGTTTCTAATCCACTCTGCTATTTGCTTCTGTTTTATGAGCGAGTTCATCCCAATCACATTCCGAGTTATCATCATCAGTTGTTCATTTGCTGACATTTTTGTTTCCTCCCCTATTCCTACTCCCTTTTTCTTATACTATTTCCTTTTAAACCAGTGGTTTGCTATTAAGCCGCTATCCCTTATCCCCTTCCTTGATTAACTTCCCTTTCTACCCCCTCCCTTATTTTTCCCCTCTTTTTGTTTTTAAAGGCCTTATGAATTCCCTGCCCCTTCTTCTCCCCTCCCTTTTATTGACCTCCCCACTCTCCTGCTCCCCTTGGTTTATCCCTTTTGACTTTTTCAGAAGGGTTAGATAAGAGTTTTATGTCCCAATGGATAGTATAGCTACTCTTCCCTCTCCAGGTTGATTACACTGAGAGTCAGGTTTGATTATGACCTCTTAATGCTCTTTTCTTCTCCTTCTTATAATAGTATTTGTCCCCTTTCCTTACCATGCCCTCTTTGTGTGTAATAGAATATCCTATTTTTCTCATTCATTCAAGTTTCTCTTGGTGTCCCCTACTATTCACCCCCTCTTTCCCATCCACCATGTCATCTTAGATTATTTAGTGTTCCACCCTCACCCTGTGAATTATTCTTTTGATTACTATAATAGTGAATATTATAATAGTGAATAGAGTTCACTACAGAGAATTATACATAACATTTCTCTACATAGGAATACAGATAATTAGATCTTACTGACTCCCTTAAAAAGGTAAATTTAAAAATTATGAGTTTTCTTTCTTTCCCCTCTGTATCTTATTTACCTTTTCATGTTTCCCTCGATTTTTGTGGTTGGATATCAAACTTTCCATTTAGTCCTGGTCTTTTCTGTGCAAATACTTGGAATTCTTCAATTTTGTTGAATGCCCATACTTTCCCCTGGAAGTATATAGTCAATTTTGATGGGTAGTTGATCCGTGGTTACAGGCCCAGCTCTCTTGCATTTCTGAATATCGTATTCTAAGCCTTGCGGTCTTTTAGTGTGGAGGCTGCCAGATCCCGTGTGATCCTGATTGGTGCTCCTTGATATTTGAATTGTCTCTTTCTGGCTTCTTTTAAGATTTTTTCTTTTGCTTGGAAGCTCTTGAATTTGTCAATTATATTCCTGGGCGTTTTCTTATCTGGATCGAATGTTGTGGGTGTTCTATGGATCCTTTCAATATCTATATTGCCCTCTTGTTGTAGGACTTTAGGGCAATTTTGCTGAATAATTTCTTTTAGTATGGAGTCCAGGTTTCTATTAATTTCTGTTTTTTCTGGAAGGCCAATTATTCTTAAATTATCTCTTCTAGACCGGATTTCTTGGTCTGTCACTTTCTCATTAAGATATTTCATGTTTCCTTCTATTTTTTCAGTCTTTTGACTTTGTTTTATTTGTTCTTGTTGTCTTTAGAGATCATTAGCTTCTAATTGCTCAATTCTAGCCTTTAGGGACTGGTTTTCAGCTATAATATTTTGGGTTTTCGGCTATGATCTTTTGGTTTTCCTTTTCAATGTGGTAATTTCTGGTGTTCAATTCGCTTATCAGTTTATTTGATTTCTGAGCCTCACTTTCCAATTGCAAGATTCTCCCTTTTAAACTGTTTTTTTCTTGCCAGATCTCTTCCATCTTCCTCAAAATCTCAGTTTTGAACTCTTCCATAGCTTGTGACCCATTTTCCTTATTTGAGGAGGGTCCGGGTCCTTGTTTGTTCTCCTCCTCTGTTTGCTTGGTTGTCTGGATTTTCTCTGTGTAAAAGTTGTAGAGTGTTAAAGACTTCTTTTTCTTGTTGTTATTCTTTCTCTTCTGAACTTCCTGAGTCTGGGTAGCCATCATCAGCCCAGCAGCTTCTCAGCTTTATCCTTGAGCTCAGCGACTGTCTGTGGTCTTTTGGTTCCTGAGGTCTGGTTTTTTCTAAGGTCAAGCCCCCTAGTGGACCCCCTTGCTTGATCCTCTGCCTGAGGTTTCTTTACAAGTCTCAGGGTGCTGCTTCTACAGTTGTATACCAGTCTGCACTGGTTCCCCACTCAGGGTTTCAGAGCTTTAGCTCGCTGCTCTGTCTGCCTCCACCTGCTCCTCCACCCTGCGCCCGCGCTCTGAGCCCGCGCTCATAGTCCGTGTGCGTTCTTTAGCTTTTTGGGGTCCTAAATCTTGCTGCTCTCAGGAACAGGCCCTGGAGCTGCCAATGACTCGATGGGTGCCCCAAACTTGCTCTATTTCTTTTTAGCTGGCTTCGGTGCTATAGGTGGTGTGTGTGGAGAAAGTGGGGGGTGGTTACTCAGCCAGTGATTTAGTGAGAGCTGTTTCACCCCTTTATAGCATGGAAATGTCCCGATTCCACGTACATTCCACACTGCACCCTGTTGTGGGGTTCCTCCGTTCGTCTGGACTTGTTTTTATATCCCCTTGAGGAGTCTTGTGTGTTTCAGTCAGGAGAGGTTAAGAGCTGCTTTTTACTCTGCCACCATCTTAACCCAGAAAACCTATTTAGATCTAGTTTTAAGAGTGTGAATAGCTTTTTGTATTTGTGTTCGTATAATTCCTGTGTTTGTCATGGCATATAGATTCCTACATATTTTATATTGTCTAGAGTGATTTTAAATAGAGTTTCTCATTTAAACTCCTACTGCTAATTTTATTGGAAATATACACAAATTTTAATGATTTATGTATGTTTATATTGTGCCCTGCAACTTTGCTAAAGTTATTAATTATTTCCACCAACCTTTTAATTGATTTTCTAGGATTCTTTAAGTATACCATAATATCATCTGCAAAGAGTGATAGTTTAATTTCCACATTACCTACTTTAATCTTTCAATTAATTTTTCTTTTCTAATTGCTATTGATAGTATTTCTAGTACAATATTGAATAATAGAAGAGACAATGGGCATCCTTGTTTCATTCTTGATCTTGTTGGAAAGGCTTCTAACTTGACCCCATTGCAGATGGTATTTACTGATGGTTTTAAATAGATAATGTTTATTATTTTGAGGAATGGGCCCTCTCTTTCTATCCTTTGTAGTGTTTTCAATAGGAATGTTCATTGTATTTTGTCAAAGGCTTTTCTGCAGGTACTAAAATATTAATGTGATTTCTATTGTTTTGATTATTGATAGGGTCAACTATGTGGATAGTTTTCCTAATATTAACTATCCTTGCATTTCTGGCATAAATCCCACCTGGTCATAATGAATAATCCTTTTGATAACTTCCTGTAGTCTTTTTGCTAGTTTGTTATTTAAGTTTTTGCACCTACAATTATTAAGGAGATTGGTCTGTAGTTTTCTTTCTGTTTTTAGTATAATTGGCTTTGGAATCAATACCATATTTCTGTCACTAAAAGAATTTTGTAAGATTCCTTCTTTGCTTATTTTGACAAATAATTTATATGATATTGGGATTAGTTGTTCTTTAAATATTTGATAGAATTCATTTGTGAATCCATCTTGTCCTGGGGATTTTTCTTAGGAAGTTCTTTGAGGCTTATTCAATTTCTTTTTCTGAGAGTGGAGTATTCAAGCATTCTATTATCTCTTTTGTTTATCTAGGAAATTTATATTTTTGTAAATATTCATCCACTTCACCTATATTGTCATATTTATTGCCATATTGCTGGGCAAAATAGTTTTAAAAATATCTTAATCTCCTCTTCATTAGAGGTAGGATTACGCTTTTCATCTTTGATACTGTTGATTGATTCTCTCCTTTTTTATTAGATTAACTAGTACTTCATTTTATTTGTCTTTCTTCAAAGTACCAGTTCCTAATTTTATTTATTAGTTCAATAGTTATTTTACTTTAATTTAATTAATTTCTCCTTTAATTTTTGGATTTCCAATTTAGTTTTTATCTGTAGATTTTTAACTTTTTTTTTTTTCTAATTTTTTAGGTTGCAAGCCCAATTCATTGATGGCCTCCCTCTTATTTTTGTTGTGATAGGCACTCACAGATATCAGTTTTCTCCTCCATACTGCTTTGACTGTATCCCATAAGTTTTGACATGTTTTCTCCTTTCTTTCATTCTCTTTAATGAAGTTCATAATTGTTTCCATGATTTTCATTTTGACTCACCAATTTTGAAGAATTAGACTATTTCATTTCCAATGAATTTTACATTTACTTTTCCATGGACCCTTGCTAAGCATAATTTTTATCACATTATACTCTGAAAGAGTTGCATTTAATATTTTTGTATTTCTGCATTTGTTTGCAAAATTTCTATTTCCATGTAGATCTTTGTATATGTACCATGTACTACTGAGAATAAGTGTATTCCTTCTTATCCCTGTTCAGTTATCTCCAGATATCTATTAACTCTAATTTTTCTAGCATTTCATTCAATTCCCTTACTTCTTTCTAATTTATTTTTGGTTCAATTTATCTAGTTCTGAAAGGGTAAGGTTGAGATTCATCACTAGTATGGTCTTACTATCTATTTTCTCCTTGACCTTTAATTTTTTCTTTAGAAATCTAGGTGTTATACCATTTCATGCATAAATGTTTAGTAATTATATTACTTCATTGTTTATAGTACCCTTTAACAGAATGTAATTTCAGTTCTTATATCTTTTAATCTGATCAGTTTCTAATTTAGCTTTGTCTAGTATCATGATTGCCACTTCTGTTTTTTTTTTTTTTTATTTCAGATGATGCATAATAAATTCTGCTCCAACATTTTACCTTGAACCTATGTGCCACCCTGGCTAAAATGTGTTTCTTGTAAACAACATATAGTAGGATTCTGGTTTTTAATCCATTCTGTTATCTATTAAATGGGTGAGTTCATCCCATTCACATTAAGCATTATGATTACTAACAGTGTATTTTCGTCCATTATATTATCCCTTTTAAATCCTGCTGTATTCCCTTTCTCTCTGTTCCTCCTCATAAGGATTTTGCTTTTTATCCCCTTCCACTTCCAACTGTCTCCAATTAACTCCCTTTTCTCTTTTCTTATTCCCTTTCTATTTCTTTTTCAGGTAAGAGAGAGTTCTGTATCCTACTGAATAGGGTAAGATAGCATTCTATAGCCCACTGAGTATACTTGTTTTACTCTCTCTAAGCAAGTTACAATGAGAATAATATTTGAATATTGCCTTTTACCACCTTTAACCTCACTTCTTATAAATGATTTTTCATGCCTCTTTATGCTATAGAATTTATCCCATTCTATCTCTCCCTTCCCAGTGCAACCCTCTCTTTCAGCCCTTGATTGATTTTGTATGTGTCATTTATATGCAAACATATCACATCATACATACATATCTTTCCATATCATCACATTTACATATGCATCATATTATCATATACATCATATCATTATAATCAGCTAACTTCCTCACCCTCTTTCTGAGTAAATTCCTTCTATCTTCTCTATTACTGACAGTAATTTTTGAGAGTTGCAGAAATCCTCTTTCCATGTAGGCATATAAACAATGTGACCTTAATGAGTCCCTTAAAATTTTCCTTTCTGATTTACCCTTTTGGTCTTCTCTTGTGTCTCATATTTGGACTTCAATTTTTTTTTTTTGTTTCTGTCTGGCTTATCCCTCAGGAATACTTCAAAACCTTCTATCTTATTGAATGTGCATTTTTCCCCTGAAAAAATATACTTAATCTTGTTGAAAAGGTGATTCTGGTTTGTAAATCTAAATCTTTTGCCTTCCTATTCCATGTCTTACGATTCTTTAAATCTACTAGGTCTGGTGTGATCCTGAATGTAGCACCATGGTATTTGAATGGTTTCTTTCTGGCTGCTTGAAATTTTTTTCCTTGGCTTGGTGGCTCTTGAATTTACTTAATACATTCCTGGAAGTTGTCATTTGAGTATTTCTTTCTGGAGGTGATTTGTGAATTCTTTCATTTCAATTTTATTTTATTGTTTGAGGATCTCTGGGCAATTATCATTGATGATTTCTTATAATATGATGCCCAATGCTTTTTCTTGATCATGGCTTTCAGGTAGTTCAGTAATTCTCAAAATGTCTCTTTTAGATCTATTTTCTTGGTCAGTTGTTTTTTTTTCAATAAGATATTTCATGTTTTCCTTTATTCTTTCATTCCTTTGTTTCTGCTTTATTGTTTTTTGATTTCCCATGAAATCATTAATTTCTAGATGGTCAATTCTTATTTTTAAGTCCTAATTTTCCTCTCTAAGATTTTGGTTCTCCTTTTTCAATTGGCCCATTCTTCTTGCATCACTTTTATTTCTCTTTCCCACTTTATGTCTGCCTCTCTTAATTGGTTTTTGAAGTCTTTTTGAGTTCTTTCAGAATCCATGCACATTCCATAGTTTTCTTTTGGATTTTGTGTGTGTTTCCTTTGCTTTAACTGTCCCCTTCTGTGTCTGTATTGCTCTTTAGCTCCACAAAAATTCTTTACATTTAAGTGAGTTTTTTGGTTGTTTGCTAATTTTTCCTATCTAATTATAAGGTAGGCTTGAGTAGATGATGTGATGGTCTGAGGGCTGAAAATTCTGAAAGCCCCTTCCCCTTTGCTGATTCAATTGACCCTTGATATGCTGATAGCTTAAAGAGTTGCCTCAGGCTTAGGTGTAAGCTTTTGATCTCATTCTGATCTTGATCACATCAGAGGCTGTGTATTTTATCCAAATAGGCACACCTTTGATTGTCATGCCTTGGAGCTCTGCTCTGAGCATCAGGCAAAGAGATCAGTACTTAGTATTTAATATTATCAGTCACCCCAAAGTATGAACTAAGTCCTTATCCCAAGCCCAGACTAGAATTCCCTGGTTAGAACTCCAGACTTTTCCACTGGTTTGAAATTGCAAGGGTTATGGGTTGGCTTCTACCATTATTTTCCTAGGCAGGATCCCAGGATCTGGATGTTGGCTCAGGCATAGGTTCCTAAAACTTGGACAGCAGTTGTGGGGGTGGGAGTGTGGCTTGCTCTTTGCTTTTCCCACCTCATTATAACTTTTTCTGGGTCTGCTCTCATTTCTCCCTAGTGGCCCAGATGTTCTTTGCCTACCTTTTGAGTTTTTCTTTTCTCAAAAGTTGTTTCTCTGTCTCCTTGTTGGTTCTTTCACTCCTGTATTCATTTTGTCGCCATATTTTAATCTTGGTTGGAGAGGATACTCATGGTGACACAGAGCTGTCCCAGATTACTCCCAACTTGGTTTAGAAACCATATATTTTTTTATCAATTTCAAATTTTTTATTGATATCCCCTTTTTTCAATTTGGATTTATCATTTAAATGGGAATCCCACTGTGAAAATTCCTTCCAGGGACAAGAATCACCAATTATAAAGAGAGGAAAAAAGAGCTGAGATTTTGAGAATCTATTTACCTCCTTGGACTTAAAAATATCACATGTAGAAAATGAATAGCACTTTTCTGATGAGCAACCTTGTTTGTTTGCTTTTTTTCCCTATTGACTAGAGCTCACATTAATCAGAAGTTGCTCAAATGCTACATTCCTTTTTTTTTCCCTCTCTCATCCCCACATGATGTCACTTTGAGTCATAGCCTGAAAATATCACTCTGCCATTCTACTTTTGTTTGTAGTGGTGAGATTTATTTCCTGTTACTGTCAAGCAAACTATTTAAGTAAATTGCTTCAAAGTAATACAGATTGCCATTCTGGATATAAGCAGAAAAACACCAAGTACAAGGAATTGGTATTTGTTATATATATGATTCTTCAGAAATAACTCCTTGTATAATTATCCCACTAACCAATCAATAAACCCTTTTTAAGTGCTTACTAGTGGCCTATTACACAGTGTCTTAAAGACAGTGTAGTAAACAGTAGGCTCACAGACACAATGAAAAGCACAATACCTATTCATTAGAAATATACATACTAATAAGGGCAATGAAAAGGACACCTAAATAAATATATAAATGATATTGTATTTTAATTAATTGGTAATTAATCATATTAACAAAAGTAACTAAAAAGATAATAAATACAAGTACATTAATATTTTCAATATAAAAATTATCTAAGTATTTGTCAATAATCAACATGAAGAAACATGGAAAAACTGGTTTATTATATGTTCAGAGCATAGACTCTATATAAAAATAATGAGTCCTGAGCAGCATTTTCAGCAAACTTATATAAGTTTTATTTACAAAAGAAGAATCTGCCCAGTGAAATTTTAAAGAAAACAGAAGGGGAAGGTAATGATTTATGCATCAAGGAACAGGTAGCAGAAGATCTATATCAGTTTGAAACATGATAGTAGTCAGAAAACACCTATTAAAGCTGGAATTTGCAAAATGATCATCAACACCAGAGCCATAATTTGATGTCTTAGCCTGATTCTGAAGGTTCTAACTAGATACATAAACAGCTCACCTTAAGTAAATATCAGTAAATAAAATAAACCAAAAATTATTTTCCTATATGAAGAAAAAGTCTGCACAATATCAGCTCAATCAATCAAATGGTATGTGGAAAATTTTTAATGCAAAGAGCAGCCTTCCTTTTGATTTCAGGCTTCTTATCTCCTGTTATACCTGTTTGGTTTTTTTGTTTGTTTTTGAGAGTAGAAAAGCACCATCTACTTAATGATGAAAGTTTTCACATTTTTCACATCCCAGTCATTCTGACCTACTGTAGGTTACTATAAAAAGTTCATTCCAAACCCCACTATCATCTCAATCCTCATTCCCACTACTCACAATCCTCCACATCAAAATTTCAACCTAACTCCAGTCAGCCCTTCCTCTTGGCCCTCTAGAATGTCTGTTCTTTAGGCAACAAATTCTCCTTTATCTTAAAACTGTCCTTTTCTCACTCATTCAGTCTACTAGTTCTTATTGAAATGTGCCTTCCCTCTAATGTCAGTCTCATTGGCCACCCATTCCAGTACAGACAGCACTTTTGCATATTTACTTTGGCTCGCTGGGGAATGTGGGAGGAATTGGAGTACCCCTTGTTCCACATTGCCTCTCCTACACTTTCCCTCCCTCTCTATTATTTAGTAACCTCTCTCTTTGAGGTTCATATTACACATATTTACCACTCAACCAAAATCCTTGTGGCAGATATCTACAGATCTCCATGTCAATCCCCTTCATTTCTTAATGAATTTGATATATGATGATAATTTTCCTCTCCTCATCAACTACTCCCCACCTCTCCATCATACTAGCAGACTTCAGTAAAAGTATTTATGTTCCTTCAAATACCGCAAGAATTCATTTCCTTTACCTATCCAGGTCTCATGAGCTATTATTTCACCTAACCTCAGCCTCACATAAATATTATTATACCTGTGATCTTGTCACATATAAATACATCACCTCTATTTTAATAATTCTTAAATCCCTTTATCTGACCATAATTTGTTGACTTTTCACCTCTGCTTTCCTATACAAAACTCTCTTGATCCTTCAGATTTCTCTCAGGTTATCTCCCCTACAAGAGCCACTCTCTCCTCTTATCTTCATCTTGATCCATTTGGGAACCAATTCAACTTTATCTTGTCCTCCTCTTTTAAATATCTAGCCCCTATCATATCCTTGATAATACCAACCAAGCCTTGGCTTTGGATCACTGGCATTATTCATCACTTTCAATCCTTCATGTGCTGCTGAATGAAGGTGAAGGAAACCACACAATCTCCCAGAATGGGTCTACTATAAATTGATGTTTCATAACCACAACTGAATTCCCACTGTGGCTAGTCAATCCATTTCTACCTCCCTTGCCAATTCACTACCCTACTCTCTACAAAAGGTCTTCCAAACCTTTTCATCTCTCTTTCAAATTCTATGTATTTTCTTAATTGAGAACTATAACATATTTTATAAAAAACGAGGCCATTAGGTGTGAATTCTTCCTTCTTCCTCATTTCATATCACACAGGTGCATTCTGCTACTTTCTCCTCATTCATTCCAACTCATATGATGAAATACTCCTTGCTCTTTATTAAGGCTAATTCTTCTACTTTTACAAATTATCTCTTTCTATTCCTTCTCCTCCAAGAGATTGTTCCTTCTGTCATTTCCCTTTTTCATTTATTTTAATCTTTACCTCTCTGTTAGCTCATTTTGTAATAAAGGGGTAATGTGTCTAATAATAGGGGAGCTAGTGGTACAAGTGAAACACCTGGGCCGAGGAGCCTGTAACTACTGTAGCTGGTGATTTGAGACTGCCAGGGATGTGTAGCCTGAGCTGTGATGCCCAATCAGTCTCCCTGCTATCTGTAGGCTCCTTTAAGGTGAAGAGTGAGGAGTCCCTCCCTGCTGGAGTGAAAGCAGAACTCAACAGGAAGTGAAGCTGACACACTTCCTGAATAAAATGGATGCTTGCCCAGTACTTCCTTTGCAGTCAAGTTTCTCCAAAGAGAATTCTCCCCTCTCCTCAGCCCCTTAGCCCAGGATGATGTTATAAGTAACTATAGAAGCTCACAGTTTCAGGCAAAGGGTTTATTTAAAAACAGAAGGGAAAACTGAGGAAAGAGGGTTTAGGGTCTGGAGAAGCTGTTGCTAAGGGTGACTATCCAGTGTTGGCAATGGACCTAGAAGGTAAGATCAGGCTGAGGGAACCAGCCCCTCAGCCAGAAATAATTCTCACTGCCTCGATGTTATGTGATCCACCAGCTAGACAGATGAAGTTGATGAATTGGTTTAGGGGTGTCCCTGTTGCTAGGCTGACCTAATCTAATTTCCTGCCCATGTTCCACCTCCCTCAATCCCTCCTGGGTCCCCAAGGGAAGTCAAGGGGTAACTGGGTGTCTAGGTGAAGTCAAGGAAATCAGAATCCCTAGGTTGGTTCTGCAGGGGTATTTATAGTCCCAGCTCAAACTGTCAGGTCTTGGGACTGGCACCTGCCAGGTCAAAGTTCTATTCTCCTAACTGACAGGATTGGCTAGGGTAATTTGCAAAAGCAAGAGATCTTGCATAAACCCTGCATTACAATTTCCTACTCCCAAGAAATATGGTCATGTCTTCCCTGTGGTGAAAAATGAACCACAAACATTTACTTGATCTTTCTGTTCCTGTTATTTTCCCATATCCCTTTTGCCCTTAGTAACTAAACTCTTCAAAAAGGCCATCTAAAATTGGTGCCTCTGCTTTATCTCCTCTCACTCTCTTAACTTCTTACAAACTGACAGATTACTTTATCATTTCACCAAAAGTTCTCTCCCCAAAGTTACTAATGATCTCTTAGTTGCCAGTTCTAATGGTATTTTTTGTCAATCTTCATTCTCTCTTATGTCTCTACAACCTTTTACACCATTGATCACGCTCTCCTACTGAATACTTTATGTGGATACACTCTACTTCCCAACAGGTACTCTTTGACATAGTGGCACTGATCTCCTGACTGTTCCACAAGTAAGACACTATATCTTGACTCTGAGCATGTTCTCTATCTTCTATGTCTGTAAGGCTTTCCATACACTGCTCCAACTACTAACTTCTCTTTCTTTAAATTTCAAGTAAATTTCTATCTTTTCAAGAAGCCTTCCTTAACCCCTCTTAATTCCTTTGCAATGCCTCTGTCAATTCAATTTATCCCATGTGTGTGTTTGTGTGTGTGTGTGTGTGTATCCATATGTATGTTTTTTTGCATTTGCTTGCGTGTTGTTTCACCACAATGACAGGGATTTCCTTTTGGCTCTTTTTGTATTCCCCAAAATTAGTACTGTGCTTAGCACTGGGAGTTAATTAATGCTTATTAATGTTTGATTGTTATCCAAGAACCAGTCTAACTAAGAAAGGCTCATTACTGGGTAGACGACAATAGGAAAAATGTTTTGCCTGCCAAAACACTGACATATCTGAATATTTATATTACATCAATATTGGTCTACATAGCATCAGATTTTTTCAAAATAATTACATGATAAAATATATAATTATTAAATTCATAATAACAGTAATAAACTATTGTTAATCATAAAACATTTTTAGTCTTCAATTCACCCTGGAATATATATCTATTTATCTATATCTATCTATCTATATCTATCTATCTATATGTATATATATATATATATATATATATATATAATCTTTTCCACTTTTGATTCAAAATCTGCCAAGTCTAATCATTGAGCTATCCTTTGTGAGCAAATAAAATAAGCTCGATTCCTTTTGCTCATAAAAACTCTTCAAATATGTAAAGATCAGATTCTTCCATGGCCCTCGATTTTCTCTAGACTAAAGATCTACATTTCCTTCATTCTGCCTTTTAAGATATGGTCTCCAGTACTCTCAAAAGTCTTGGTCACTTTCGTCCAGATATTCTCTAACTTTCTTCATAAAATATAGTGGAAGAAAATTATATACAATACTTTAGATATTATCTGATCAGACAAGAATGAGAAGATTAAATTGGTTCGCTATCATTTTATTGATCCAATTTTCAATTAAACAGTTTTGTTCTGANAAAACTCTGAGAGGTGTATATATATATATATATATAATCTTTTCCACTTTTGATTCAAAATCTGCCAAGTCTAATCATTGAGCTATCCTTTGTGAGCAAATAAAATAAGCTCGATTCCTTTTGCTCATAAAAACTCTTCAAATATGTAAAGATCAGATTCTTCCATGGCCCTCGATTTTCTCTAGACTAAAGATCTACATTTCCTTCATTCTGCCTTTTAAGATATGGTCTCCAGTACTCTCAAAAGTCTTGGTCACTTTCGTCCAGATATTCTCTAACTTTCTTCATAAAATATAGTGGAAGAAAATTATATACAATACTTTAGATATTATCTGATCAGACAAGAATGAGAAGATTAAATTGGTTCGCTATCATTTTATTGATCCAATTTTCAATTAAACAGTTTTGTTCTGAAACTATTTAAGTCAAGGTTCTTTGTCTCTGAATTTAGTACAGAAATTTATCTGGCATTTAATGAATCAATTTTAGAAATTCAGTTCTTTTGTTAATCAGTATTCAATTTTTTTCCCTCAGGGAAGTCTACTGTCCCAGGAGATGTGGGTAGATATTATGGAATTTGATCTAGTAACTTTACATCATCAAGTCATCCTTCAAGGATATTTGGCTTGGTATCCTAAAAAGTCTGACCCTATGCCTTTAACTCCATAAACAATGATAACTTCCTTCTTTCATTATTTCTTTGTCTCACTTTCCTCATCTGTAAAATAAGGTGTTTGGAATTGATAGTTAATGCAGTCTTAAGCACAATTCTGGAATATAGTGTCCAGAAAGTTAAAGATGAGGGTAGGTGAAGAATAATTCATTTTAGTATAGGTGATATCGTGGGCCTGAAGACAACATAATTGTATACATCAGTGAGCTATGGAAAACAATATGATTGGTGGAAAATGGAAAGTGAAGCTAATCTTTTTCTTTACTCCTGCTACTAAGAAGTTTGCATTGTTTGTTAAAGTCAGAGAGTCAGACTTTTGGGAATAGAAAACCAGATATCCTTGAAAGATGACATAGTGAGTAATAGAAGAAATAAATTTCTAAAATTAATTCATTATAGACCAGCTGAATTTCTATACTATGTTTAGAGACAAAGTACCATAAAAGGTACTTAGAGAACAAAATTAATTCCTGTTGTATAATTTTAAAAGGAGAAAGGAATGCCCACGTTAGTAATACATGAAATGTTATGCCATATTAGTTGGCAAGAAGTTGCCACTGTTTCATATGACTTTGGCATCTGTGCTTATCAGAAAGCTTTTTAGTTCTTCATTGTAGCAATATGTTTACCAATTAGTACTACTCAGTAGGGGATATTAATCTCCCCTCTTAGAATGAGAGAGAGAGATTAAGATGAACATAATTTTAGAAAAGTTATACTTGATAGATCATCTCTGGGGAAAATTGAGTGGTAAAAAAGGAAATATATTTTTTCTCAGTAGCATATGGTACAAAAACTTATCATATAATAAGACATAAAAGTTTTACATCTAAGTGCAGAAGAGCAAAAATATTAAGAGCATTCTTTTCAGACCATGTTGGTATAAAACATACAATGGACAAAGGAATGAAGAAAAAATAAGACTAAAAAATTAATTGGAAACAATTACCACCACTCCCATATAATGAGAAATAATCTGAAAAACACCTGAGGTGACAATCCATGACAAAAGGAAAAGTATTGGATAGCACTCTAATGTTTGAACTTGATTTGAAGTACAGTCAAACATAAAAAAAAAAAAAGCATTAACCACTTGTGGTGCATTACATAACATATCATCACCTGTCTTATTCTTGACATTGGATATTGTATAATGCTTGAACCATGCTGTTTCATCCAAAATAATCTACATTCAAATAAATTAAGTAGGTTACTCTATATGGCAGCTAAAATTCCATTTGAGGAATTTTTTTTTTACCCTTGTACTTCGGTGTATTATCTCATAGGTGGAAGATTGGTAAGGGTGGGCAATGGGGGTCAAGTGACTTGCCCAGGGTCACACAGCTGGGAAGTGGCTGAGGCCGGGTTTGAACCTAGGACCTCCTGTCTCTAGGCCTGACTCTCACTCCACTGAGCTACTCAGCTGCCCCCTATTTGAGGAATTTTTTAAATGAAGTAAAATTGGTTACTCAGCACCCCGTAGATAATTTAGTATGAATCATGTTATGGAAAAAATAAATCATCTCATTTGAAGATCCAAAAGGAGGATGCCAACATCTTGATTTAGAAGTAGAAGGGACTTTTAAAGATGAGTAAATAAATCATATATTTTTATTTTTTTTTAAACCTTAACTTCTCTCTTGATAACTTGATACTAAGTATTACTCCAAAGTAGAAAGAGCAATAAAGGCAATTGGGGTCACCCAGCAAGAAAATGTCTGAGATCAAATTTGAACCCAGAGTCTCCTGTCTCCAGGTCAGGATCTTTATCTACTGAGCCCTCTAGTTGTCCCCAACTATTATTTTTTCCCATTTTTTTATTATTTTTCATTTTTAACATGGTTAAATGATTCATGCTCCTACTTTCCCCTTCAACCCCCTCAATACCACCACCCATAGCCAATGCACATTTCCACTGGTTTTGTCATGTGTCCTTGATCAAGACCTATTTCCAAATTGTTGATAGTTGCATTGGTGTGGTAGTTTCGAGTCTACATCCCCAATCATGTCCACCCCGACCCATGCATTCAAGCAGTTGTTTTTCTTATATGTTTCCTCTCCTGCAGTCCTTCCTCTGAATGTGGGAAGCGTTCTTTACCATAAATCACGCAGAATTGTACTGGGTCATTGCATTGCTGCTGGTACAGAAGTCCATTGCATTCGAATTTACTATACTATATCAGTCTCTGTGTACAGTGTTCTTCTAGCTCTGCTCCTTTCACTCTGCATCAGTTCCTGGAGGTCTTTCCAGTTCACCTAGAACTCTTCCAGTATATTATTCCTTTAAGCACAATAGTATTCCATCACCAGCATATACCATAATTTGTTCAACCATTCCCCAATTGAAGGACATACCTTCTTTTTCCAGTTTTTTGCCACCACAAAAACCCAGCTATAAATATTTTCATACAAGTCTGTTTATCTATGATCTCTTTGGGGTACAAACCCAACAATGGGATGGCTGGATCAAAGGGAAGGCATTTTTAATAGCCCTTTGAGCATAGTTCCAAATTGCCAGCCAGAATGTTTGGATCAGTTCACAACTCAACCAGGAATGCATTAATGTCCCAATTTTGCCACATCCCCTCCAGCATTCATTACTCTCCCCTTCTTTCATTTTAGCCAATCTGCTAGGTGTGAGGTGATACCTCAGAGTGGTTTTGATTTGCATTTCTCTAATTATTAGAGATTTAGAACACTTTCTCATGTGCTTATTGATACTTTTGATTTCTTTATCTGAGAATTGCCTATTCATGTCTCTTGCCCATTTATCAATTGGGGAATGGCTTGATTTTTTATACAATTGATTTAACTCCTTATATATTTGAGTAATTAGACCCCTGTCAGAGTTTTTTGTTATACAGATTTTTCCCAATTTGTTGTTTCCCTTCTAATTTTGTCTACATTGTTTTTGTTTGTACAAAAGCTTTTTAGTTTAATATAATCAAAACCATTTAATTTATATTTTGTAGTTTTCTCTAACTCTTGCTTGGTTTTAAAGTCTTTCCTTTCCCAGAGATCTGACAAGTATACTATTCTGTGTTCACTTAACTTATTTATGGTTTCCCTCTTCATGTTCAAGTCATTCACCCATTCTGAATTTATCTTGGTGTAGGGTGTGAGATGTTGATCTAGACCTAATCTTTCCCATATTGTTTTCCAAATTTCCCAGCAGTTTTTTGTCAAATAGTGGATTCATGTCCCAAAAGTTGGACTCTTTGGGTTTATCATACACTGTCTTGCTGATGTCATTTACCCCAAGTCTATTCCACTGATCCTCCTCTCTGTCTCTTAGCCAGTAACATATTGTTTTGATGACTGCTGCTTTATAGTATAGTTTAATATCTGGTACTGCTAGGCCCCCTTCCTTCACATTTTTTTCATTATTTCCCTTGATATTCTTGATCTTTTGTTATTCCAAATGAAATTTGTTATAGTTTTTTTCTAATTCAGTAAAGAAGTTTTTTGGTAGCTTGATAGGTATGGCGCTAAATAGGTAAATTAATTTGGGTAGAATAGTCATTTTTATTATGTTAGCTGGTCCTACCCATGAGCAATCAATGGCTTTCCAATTGTTTAGATCCAGTTTTATTCGTTTGGAAAGTGTTTTGTAGTTGTTTTCATATAATTGCTATGTTTGTTTTGTTGGATAGATTCCTAAGTATTTTATATTGTCTAGGGTGATTTTAAATGGTGTTTCTCTTTCTACTTCTTGCTGTTCTAATGTGTTGGAAATGTATAGAAATGCTGATGATTTATGTGCATTTATTTTGTATCTTGCAACTTTGCTAAAGTTGTTGATTATTTCTACAAGCTTCTTAGTTGATTCTCTAGGATTTTTTAAGTAGACCATCATATCATCTGCAAAGAGTGATAGCTTAGTCTCCTCATTGCCTATTTTGATACCTTCAATTTCTTTTTCTTCTCTAATTGCTACTGCTAGTGTTTCTAGTACTATGTTGAATAATAGAGGTGATAATGGGCATCCTTGTTTTACTCCTGATCTTATTGGGACGGCTTTTAATTCATCGCCATTGCATATGATGCTTGTTGATAGTTTTAAGTATATACTGTTTATTATTTTTAGGAAAGGTCCTTCTATTCCTATACTTTTCAGTGTTTTCAATAGGAATGGATGCTGTATTTTGTCAAAGGCTTTTTCAGCATCTATTGAGATAATCATGTGATTTTTGTTTGTTAGACTGTTGATATGGTCAATTATGTGGATGGTTTTCCTAATGTTGAACCATCCTTACATTCCTGATATAAATCCCACCTGATCTTGGTGGATGATCTTCTTAATTACATGCTGGAGTTTCTTTGTTAGTATTCTATTTAAGATTTTTGCATCTATGTTCATTAGGGAGATTGGTCTGTAGTTTTCTTTCTCTGTTTTTGATCTCCCTGGTTTTGGAATCAGTACCATATTTGTGTCATAAAAGGAACTTGGTAGGACTCCTTCTTTGCTTATCATATCAAATAATTTTTATAGTATTGGGATTAATTGCTCTTTTAATGTCTGATAGAATTCACTTGTGAATCCATTAGGTCCTGGTGATTTTTTTGAGGGAGTTCTTTGATGGCTTGTTCAATTTCTTTTTCTGATATGGGATTATTTAGGTATTCTATTTCTTCTGCTGTTAATCTAGGCAGTTTATATTTTTGTACCAACTATTATTTTTTAAGCAAAGAAACTAAGGTGCCATTTTCTCTAGGAAGTCTTTCATGATCCCTTTATTTCTTAGTTTTTTCTGGATGCAAAATTTTCTTATATTTTTCTTATATTTGTTCAACTATTTATACTTTGGCTCCCTCAAACAGAATATAAATTTCTTAGGGCCCATTTTGTTCTTTTTATTGATTCCCAGCACCCAGTACTCTAGCCATTAGTATTAGAGTCATGAAGACCTGAGAACAAAACTATCCTCAGATACTTTTTTTCTATGTAACCCTGGGTTAGTGATTCAACTTATGTCTACTTCAGTTTCATCAAATGTAAAATGTGGAAGATAACATCACCTGTGACCCAGGTTTATTTTAAGCCTCAAATGAAATAATATTTGTAAAATACTTAGCACAGATCTGGATCTCTAATAAGCACAGAGAATAGTTATTCAGTTTTCCTTCCTCTTTGCTTTCCCCTATAAATAGTGTTAAATTATTTGTTGAATGCTAATAAATGAGACAACATATTTGGCTTAATGTTGATACTCATTACATTCATTGTTCAATCAACTAAAATTCACTAAGTACAACAATGGAGCAGTCATTTACCTACATGCTAAACTTCAAGGACAGAAATAATATAATAACCTCTACTTGCAAGCAGCTTAAATTCTAATCCTATTTAATCATGAATACTAATCAATTTAGTTTTTAACTCATTATCATAGTATTTTGATAATTACTGCCTTATAATTTGGGATCTGACAACGTTTCATCCCTTCTTATTTCATCTTTTAGTTTTGTTTCTTCATAAGAATGTTATTTTATGTAGTTCTACAAGATATCACATTGTTACTTTGTTTGAAATAATTTTAAAACTACAATCTCTAAATGATTACTATTAGTATGTGAGTAAACCAATTCAGGACTATTGAATATCCAAATGTTGATTTGTACATTATTGCCACAAAAATTATTTTGTTGTTTTATTAAAATAACCTATTTGGAACTCTACTAAGACACATTGATTGTACTTTGGTATAATTTTAAATGGTACTTTTCATTATTTCAGTTTTTTGTGAGTAACATACTTAGATTCTAATTACTTTTGTGGATTTATTTTGTATCCTACTCTTTTGTATAAAGTATTTATTTTTATCTCAATTAACTTTTTTGCTTCTTCTTCTGGGCTAAGTAAAACATTGTATCATCCTCAAATAAACATGATTTTCTTTCCCCTTTAACAGTTTTTATTTCCTTACTTTCTTTTTTGTTCTTTTCTTATTAATAAGCTAAGAATTTTTAGTATTATATTAGTCAAGTACATTGCAAGTACTTGTTACATGCTCTCTCTTCTTCCCACCCCTTTTCCTCCCAACTCTCTCTCTTTTCCTTTCTCTTTCAGCTCCCTTCCTTCTGACACCTTGGATATCCTATTTCACTCTTTGTCTTCTTCTGAACAGTTATAGTTTTCCTGGATAAAAATAATGAAAGTATTATTATTTAAAGGAATATATTTGATTATATTAAGGATCTATTCATTCTTAGTTTTGAGGTAAATGTTGATTTTTAGTAAATGAATTTTTGTGGCTATAAGACCATGTAATTTTCATTGATTTTGTTATTAAATTATTTTATGCTACTATTTTCTAAATGCTGAAATATTCCTGTATTTTGGCATGAATTCAAAAATGAGTTGAATAATGATTATTTGATTTATTGCTATAGAATTAGTGTATATAGAGTTTTATTAAAATCTTAATGTAGTTTTAAATTAAGATTTTTAATACCAGATATATTTATCTTTATCTTTTTTCATCCTATACTAGAAGCAGAAACAGAGAGTATGAGTACCTTTTTGAAAAATTGCAAAACATTTCATGTAAAATTGTTTATTTAATTGCTTGGTAGAATAATATATCTCTTATCAGAGTTTACTCCCACCCCAAAATCCTGTGAAAAGTTTTGGATATTTTTATTGATTAGCTCAGTTAATTTTTAGAATTTTTGGCTATTAATTCTTTGTAAAGCCCTATAGTTAATATTTGGTATTTACTAACCTACTTCACTTTAATTTTAGTTTATTTTTATTGCATTTTGTAGGTTTTTATGTTTTTATTTAATTTTTCTCTGTTCATTAAGATTTATCTAGTCTTTATTTTATCATTCTTCTTTCTTCTTTAAAAAGATAATTCACCTAATTGTTTATCTATTTTATTTGTCTTTTCTAAAATAAAAATCAAAGTGCCTGTAACATATGTTTTTGTTTTACATAATAATGGAAAATAAATTTCAACACTAATAATGTCCAAAATGTGTCATCCTTCATATTTAATCTCTTATATCTCTGTGAGGAATTGGGTAATTTTCTTCTTCATCTTAATAATGGTTGATCACTTCATTTATTTCAGTTATTGTCTTTTTAAGTGGCTAATTTTTACATTGTTGTTATTGTATATTATTTTTCTCTTTTTAAACTTCATTCTAGACTACTTCTTTAATGTCTTCCCAGATTGCTCTGTAACTATCCCTTTCAATATTACTTTCTCATTCTATAATCGACAAGCAACATTTAGTTTCCAGTTTATGCAATCAAAAATTTTATAAGTAGTTTTCCACATATGGCTCATTTCCCTGTCCAACTTCCTATGATCCATGTGTGATATAAGCCTAGTGGTATAAGAGGTCATTGTAATAATGTTTGGAAAGAGATGAGAGTCTGAGTTGTACAGACATATACATTGATATCTGTATTTATGTATGGTATTCACTTCCAAGTGTAAGATTTAAATCAATATCAATAACTCCGGGATTTAGAGTCCTGGGGAGAAAAAATCTAAGTATACACAAATGAGGGAAGATTTAAAGAAAAAAGACCATACAATATCTGTCACAACTTTAGATTGAGATTAAAAATCTGTTCACTTAGAATGTACAATTAAGATAATTGCCCCTTTAGTGGGCTGATAATGACATAATAAGATCAAATTTTTCCCTAAAGACAGTATCAGTTCAGAATCCCATAGAGTCCTGTAGTAATTTCATTAAAATGTTAGACTGAAATCTCTTTGTAAAGCATTTTCATCTTTCCAAAAATCTACACTTTGTTTATGTGTGAATATATATACATAAATACGTTCCTAAGATTTTTAGCTTCAAGATACCAGATGCAAATCTATAAATGTATTAATGTATAAAAGATGGAGAGGAGATTAAATGACAATATTATTAATTGGATTGGGAATTATTTATTGGAGCTAATTGACTTTAGAGACTAGTGATGAACATAAGTGATGTCAATCTCAAAGACAGGCTTCATGAAAAATATACAGACCTCTGTAATGCTCATTTTTTAAATCAATGTCTTAGATAAGACACAAATGAATTTATTTTCTTATAGAAATTTAAGATGATAGAATGCTAAAAGAGATGCTTACTACCCTGAATGACTGCATTGCCAAATCAAATACAAAAGAGAATAACAAGCTAGAATGATGGACACATCATGAGATAACATTTTGTTAGGATGAATGAAAAAATTTGCTCCTATTAAAAATATTCAACTACAAATACTGAAAACATGTAGAAGTCAGTTTATATGGAAAAGACCTAAGATTTTAGGTAAAAAGTAAGCTCAATATAAATAAACTTTCTGATATGGAAGCCAAGAAAACAAATTCAATTCTTAAGAGCATCATCAGGAGACAAATGAAAAGTTTGAGGATTCGTACTTTGATTTTACTTTGTGGCATCAAATGAAGGAAACACATTTTAGAAATATTGGCCAATAAAACTCTGACCAAGCTGGAATCAGAGCCAGAATTGGGAATTTTTGCATCAAAGGTATGTACTACAGACCACTCTCAGGGAAAGTGGCCCCAAGTGTATCTTCATTGTAGAATGAGGGAAGATAGAAACTGCAACATTTAAATATTGGGCTTTGTGAATACATCCACTACATGGGGGGAAATAGAGCAGGTCAGGTATTATACTCACTAAAGATCTAAGGTATTTTAATTATTGTCTTCTCCTAGTTACTAAACTCTGTTTTTTTACTACTCTTTTGAAAGATTGCAGGTGTTATTATTCCTAACTAACCACTCCCTAAATAGAGGGGCCTATAACTTATGAGCTTCAAAGATTTGTAGGGAGTAGAGATATATGAGAATAACATTCTCTCTAAGGAAAGATTTTGCTGTTATCTCTTTCAGAGATCAGATTTAGTGGCCTACAGACACAATGCAAACTATATCTCTTTAGTTTAGCAATCCTCTAAACTCCATTACTGCTGAAACAAAAAATTGTCTCTAGAAAAAATATCTGATTTTTAGCTTAATATCTATGCATTTATATTTATTGCATGGCCCTGTCTTTGTGTTGAGTTATCTGAAAATGGCATTCTGATGGACAACGCTCAAGCTGCTTGTTGCCTTTTAAGCCTACTCAAAGCAGAGAATATTTTTCATTTACTTCCTCTTTTCCTTAATTTATACATTTTTAATTTTCTGAATTAGCACTCAAACACCACAGCAATGCTTGCTGGAGAAAAAAAATTCAATCAGGCAATAAATAATAACCTCTGGAACTAGGAGATAACCTTCAGGCAGACATGTTATTGAAACGAGGTCACTGGTCTCTCATTGCAGACATTACTAATTCTCAGAATCACCCAAAACAAGAAACTGGCCCCAGCTGCAGAGCACCTAATTCAAACTGGCATAACATTGTGATTTGAGCTTAATGTCACTTAGTTCCCTCATTAACTTGTAGAAGTAGAGGCTTTTCCATATTTGCTGAAAATTTTAGATAACATTAGGAAGTCTGTTTTCTGTTCTTTGAATACTTCTGATTCCAACATATTTACTACCTGGATATATAATGTAGTGTGTACAAACACACAGTGACTTGATTATTGACTGTTCTTATCTTTATCACAGTATTAAAAGGCATAGCATGTTGGCTGAAAACTAAATCTAAGCAAGTATTATTTGGTTATTGCTTTTTTGTCTTTTTTTAATCCCATCCTTCCATGAATCTGTGTTCTTTATGCAGTGCTTATCCCATGGGAACATATGGCTTCAAGATTTAGAAATCATTATATTAGAGAATGGAGAGCCAATACAGTCAGCAGCTGGGTGATACAATCAGATGAATCATTCATATCCAGGAGTTGAGCTGATTTATTTTGGAGTCATTGAAGTGGACACAGAGCTTTTCACAGAAGGCCAACATAAAATGCATTGCACTTGTCAAGTTATATCCAGCAATGGAGCAAATTACCTGCGCGTCATCTCAAAAAGCATCAAAAGAAAATGCCAACAAAGTGGCAGTAGAGAAGCTGTAGCCCAAAACTGAGGCCATGGAAATTCTTGAAGTTTTCATGAATCTGTCCAAGGTTGAAGTCTTCAAATCTTTCATACTAGCATTTAAATTAGTATTGTTTGTAAACATGTATTTTATTTTGGCATAGTAAATAGGACATAGGGACAAATGAATATGATTCCTGAGGTATTTTAAGCCAAAAAGTTGTATAAAAATGAACAGTGAGCCCCAGAGGCATAATGAATATTTCTTTTTATTTGTAAACAATGCATAGAATAAAGTTAAATGTGAGACACCATACAAATGTATTAGTATGGTCATAGCTGGCAATATTTCCATTATTTAACTCTATGACTGTCAGAAACACCATAGAGAAATGGCAAAAGAACCTTATTTGAGGCTAGGAAAACTGAGATTCAAGTTCTACAATTGACCCACACTGTTTATATGAGCCTGGACATAATTAGTTTTTCAGTAGTATAGACTAGTGATGGGCAAACTATGCCCACAGGCCAGATGCTGCCCCCTGAAATGTTTTATCTGGCCTATGATATTATTCCTAATCTGACGAATACAATGGGTAGGATACAATACAATGAAACTTCCAAAGAGTTGCCTTAGAAACAGACTGACAGACGAACATTTCCTTTCCTTTGACCCCCTCTTTAAAAAGTTTGCCCATCACTGTTCTACACAACCTCTTTAGAGAAGTGATAGAGAAAGTTAAAAGTGTTTTGGCATAGGAAAGTTCTTGACTATTATCTTAGGACACTAGGACCAATGGTAAAAGTTACCAGGCATTAGATTTTTGCCTCACATAGGGAGGGACTTTCTTAAAATTGGAACTATCCTCACATAAAATGTACTGCCTAGAGAGATGGTGAACTCCCCATCCCTAAGAAAATCTTAAATGGAAGATAGATGACTCCCTAACTGGTATGCTATAAATAGAATTCCCTCTTTTGCAGGGAAATGCAGACTAGATGATCTCCAATGAAACTACTATGTAGTTCTATGATTACACATGCTAAGTATCTACTATTATTTTTGATATATGTATACTGTAGAAAATGATATGGGTGTAGCAAGGTGACTCAGAAGACTGAGAGTTAGACACAGAGATGGGAGGTCCAGGGTTCCAATCAGACCTCAGACACTTCTTAGCTGTGTGATCCTAGACAAGTCACTTCATCCTCATTGCCTAGCTCTTATGGCTCTTCTGCTTTAGAATCAATATTATTTCTAAGATGAAAAGTAAAGGTTTAAAAAAAAGAAAATGATACAGGAAATTTTGCCATGGTTTAGTATTCAATTGAATTACACCTAAAGTAAGTATTAAAAGATTACTTCTAATATGAATAGTTCTCAAAATTTATCCACTGGAATTTCAACTCTAGGAAATACATCTTAAGTTCCTAGTTAATCTAGCATTGGCAAAAGGAACTGGGCATTCTAAATGAGTTTTGTTTTTTTTTTAATTCACACACCTTAAAAAACCACTAAAGAGGGGGCAGCTGGGTAGCTCAGTGGAGTGAGAGTCAGGCCTAGAGACAGGAGGTCCTAGGTTCAAACCCGGTCTCAGCCACTTCCCAGCTGTGTGACCCTGGGCAAGTCACTTGACCCCCATTGCCCACCCTTACCACTCTTCCACCTATGAGACAATACACCAAAGTACAAGGGTTAAAAAAAAAACCACTAAAGATAAATTATATGTTTCTTTACTTTAATGTCTGTTCCAAACATGTTTCACTTTACTTTCAGAACATCTTTTCTGACATCAGGCTCATACCCTTTCCCCCTTTCTGCTTTCTAGTTCTGAAATGATCATGAAATCATCTCTTACTACTCCTGGAAAAGATATTTCTATTTTTTCCTCTGTGTCTCATTCATCTTCTCTATAATTTTCCAAAACAAAACTACTTCCTATATACCAATATAATATATATGTTATAAGCCCCTATTAAAATGTAAATTCCTTAGAGGAAGGGATAGTGTTCACTTTTGTGATTGAATCCCTGGGGAATAGCACAGTATAATTATTTAAGTTTTTGTCATTCATTGATTCATTCACCTTCAAAAACAAAATTTGGTTCTGTACCTTAGGTTTTGAGGCTTTTCTTAACATTCTCTGTGAGAGAAGTTTAGGGGCAAAGATGGAGAAGGAAACTATGGAAAAGGGTAAACCTTCCCTTCAAAGAGTGCTGAGAAACTTGATTTTGAGAATTAACAAAAATAGTATTTCTAGCAATGTCCAAGTAAGATCCAGCATTATTAACTAGAGGGTTTTTGATGTTTTGCTTTGAGTTTTCTTCAAAAGGATAAATATTTTTTGGTAGGAATCAGGGTTTGGGAGGGGAGTATTCAGAAACAATGCAACACCTGCTTATTTTTCCAATATCTAATAAGGATTTTGGTAGCTAAATAATGATGATGAAGCCAGGAAATGGCAAGCTTGTCTCAGTGACTGTACCTCACCTCTTCATTATCAACAATCTCCTGGCAGGTTTGCCCTCTATTATTCACTTTGCCTTTCAGAAGGTGCTCACCTCATTATTTTGAAGCACCTGGCCAATTTTAAACTCATTGTAATTATTTGTCTGCTATCAGATCACCTCAACTGGTGGGTCCACAGATGTCATTATAATTAACTGAAGTGGTGTTTCCTAATAGACACCTAAGATTCTGATCCTCCTATTGCTTTATATTTTGCTTTCTATGATTATGTATCCATATTCATACATGCATATATCACTTATATATGTAATTCTGCGATGTTATTTATATACTATTATGTCCCTAAGAACATATCACCCACTTCAAATTGAAGAGAATAGACTGCTAAATATAATAAGGGAGGTTATTTTAGTTGCAGTGGAGTGATGAATGATTAACCTGGGGGGACACTACTATTGATTTTACCTCCAACTAATTTTCTGAGAGACCCAAGAGTGAATATTGGCAAAGTAGCTTGTGTTGATGGTTGAAAACATATATGACATCTAGGGGTGGCATTAGGGCTCCAAGTTTGCTCAATTGAATGAGCCATCAATGAGATCAGTCACTCAATTTCCCAAGTAGATCTTCACTAAAGAATTATCTTCCCTGTTTTCCAGCTTAGAAAAGTGAACGAAGTCTCAGCTCAAACCAATAAAGTACAAAACAAATTCTTCCATCAGTGTTTGTGTTGAAATCTCCTACCCAGTTGGTGGTGAGAGAGACAGACAGACAGAGAGACAGACAGAGAAAGAAAGGGACAGAGAGATAAAGTGAAAAAGAAAGGTGAGAGATAGAGAAAGCAGATATAATAGGAGAAAGAGAGAGGGGTTCTTTAATTATTCTAATCAATAATTTCAGATTCTCAGTAACAGCTTTCTACATCAATAGATCTGTATTTGGATGGCATATTGAGTGTCTTTCAACACTTTTATCCTTATTTGATTTTGACACCAACACTCCATAATATAATCTAAAAAGACATATTTAAATATTTATCACTTTTCACATTTTTAACCTAATATGAGAAGTTTAATCAGAATTTTCTCCTTAAAATAGAGTGGAAATGGTCCTTTACTTTCCCATTGACAACTTTTATACTTACATATTTTAGTTAAAAGTTAAAAGTTAAAATGTCCTTTGAACTCCTGAGATTTATCTTGTTTGACTAAATCCCAAACCAATTATTCAAATTTTCTTCTCCTTGCTGGCAGGTACTGCATTTGTTTTTTTATTGTATCCTCATTGCTTAGCACAATGCCTGACACAAAGTAAAAGTTTATTTGATTGGTTGCCAGTATCACTGACTTCAAATTTTTGACTCTTTGATCTTTATTGCATAAGTCAAATTGGGAGATATTTTGCTCCTTTCAAGATATCTTGGAATTTCTATTTATGAATGAAACTTTCATTACATAAGTATAAACAAAATAAGAGAATAACAAGGAATATCAAAAATTAAACTTTTTCCTAAAAATATTTAGTGATTCTCTTGCCTTTCTTTGTGTGGCTTGCTGCTTGCGATGAAGACTTAGAAAAAAATTGTGGTGTAAATGTGAGAGGAAGAAACAACAAAGAGTTATTTTGTAAATTGAAACTGGGATGTCCTCATGGAAATACACTTAAAGACAATTTTCTTAGGAATCAGCAAACTCAAGAATGTTTCTTTGTCCTTGTCACGTATATCTGCAATATCATTACTCTGCACTCAGCACAGGATTCCTCTATAGATCAGTACCGGAGCTTTACCCCACTTCATTTCCAGAGTAGGCAAGTTCATTCCTATTTAGTTAGCTTGGTTGCTTCTCTTTATGGGAACTGACAATATTGTTGCTTGTCTTAGAATAGGCACTTGATTGGCATAGCACATACTGCAACCCAAAACTCCCAAACTTAAGACATCCACCAGAGACAGTTGTAAGCCACTACTGCTGCTATTTAGATTACATTTAAATAGTAACAGGAAGTTTGATTATTTAATAGAACATTGTTGCGAATCCTGAGGTAAAACAAAGATACTTCTTGCAAGACAAACAGATGCCATTTAACTTATTTTTTTATAGATTCATATTTTACATATCAAATCTGCTTAAATTTCAAGAAAGGTTGAGGTGGGCTTTCTCAGAGCAGTATTGAATGAGATAATTTTGTGCACAATTGTGGATAAGTGAAGAGAAAAAATTCTGAGAGAAGGAAAGTACAACAACCACAGAGAAATATAATTAAGGTCAGAGATTACCTCCTGGTATGAAAAGACTGAAAAAGACTTTGGAAAAGTACTATCAATGAAATGATAACCAGCATATAAGTGACAAGGGACATGAAAGGTTTCTGATTATTGTGATTATTGGTACAGTGATTTTTGGTTTTCCTTTGACTTTTAAGTCTTCTACATTTCAACAAACAGCATTAATCCACAATTCAATGTTCCCTAAAATCAACTGTATTACCAAATAATGATGGTCTTTCTTTTCAATGTGATTCTTTTTTTTCTTTCTTTAAACACTTTGGGAGTCTATTATTTCTTCCCCACCCCCTTTGGTGAAGAAAAGAGATAACTAAATAGGACAGGCTTTGAAAAGGTAAAGTGGAAAGGAATGTAAAACTGCTTTTCCATTCATTTTCACAATTATTCTCTTTTGTTTGAGAGAATAAAATTTTAGTGAAATATTATCAATGTAGTTGCTTCTGTTCCAAAGACATAAAATGGTGTGCCTGATTAATACCCAGCAAGGCTCAAATAAACATGCATACTCCTGATGCCCAAAATGTAAAAGCTGCATTTTTAATTCTCTTGAAACATCTAATATGAAGAAGTATAGACATTAAGTATGTCTGCTGAATAGGGCCCAATAAGAATCTTTCCACTAGTCATGCTTAAGAGTCACTTTTAAGCTTTTATAGACAAAATTAAATTACATATCTTTTAGATTAATGTCCCAAAGGACATATTAGACTAAGGGAAATAGGAATGATGTAGGAAATTCCTTTTAACTCTTTTCCTGATAGAATAAAACAAGGATTTTTACAATTTCTTTTATGGAAAAAAGTGAGTTACAAAATGCCTGTAATTATACCTAACACTATACCTGGTCTTCATTGATTATTACTTGTTCTCAACTAGTCCTATTTTACTATTTAGGATTTTACTTTGAGACATTCAGCAAAGTGAACTTCAATTCAATTATCTTCTATTGTGAAAGGTATTGTGCTAGTTACTATAAATCAACCTCCTCCATATGTATAATATATATCATATGTTTTTACTTCTCTTAAAATATTTAATCTAAAAAGCAGTAGACAACAAGTATGTCTGCTCTCATGGGATACACACACATACAATCTTTAAGTAAATATATATAAATATATGCTTATATATGTTTATATATGTAGTATGATTCATTATATACAAAAACCACTTTATGTTCAAAATACATAGATGTATATGTACCAAGGAATCAAAAAACTCTCCCGACTTTCAAGAACCTTGTTATCTTGTGTGCGTTGAATTAAAGAAATTATAACATGCTAAATACAAGAGAGAAGTGGATGGAATTTCATGGAAAAAATAAATCTAAGCTGAGCCCTAATGAAGTAGATGATTTCAATAGGCTGACATATCAAGGCACAGCTTTCTGGCTGACATGTGACTATAGAAGTATGGAGGTGGGAATGATCATAATGTGTTCAGAGTGAGGTAAAATGGCATAGTGTAGTGATGACAAACCTTTCAGAGACTGAATCTCAAACTTCAAACTATACAGAGAAGGGTTGAGGAACAGCCCCATCCCAGGTCCCTCTGACTTTCCAGTAACAAAATATGGTGAACTCTGTACTGGGGCAACAGCGTGCATGCCCATAGAGAGGGTTGTAAGTGCCCCCCTCTGGCACATGTGTCAGAAGTTTGCCAACATGGCCATAGTGGATTGATCGGTAGACTTGTAGTCAGTAAGACCATGGTCTGAATCACATCTCATATTTATTAGCTATGGGACCCTGGGCAATGTACTTAACCTCGCTGATGCTCAGTCTCCTGATCTGTAAAATTAATAGGTTGGACTCAATGACTTCTAGTCCCATTAATCTCTAGATGTATACCACTAAGTTTGGTAAATCCTCCTATTTGACTTCTGTATAGGACAGTGGTATCAAAATTAAATAGCAACAGCTTTCCAGCTGGTGGAATATTGCTATGAAAACCACAAAATATCATTATATATACCTGCATACTGTATATATTGCATTTCAATTATTTTATTATCATTTCCCAACTATACTTCAAAATGGTTCAACTCACATTCTGATTGTGTATAGCTGCTTCTGGCCCATAGGCAGAAAGTTTGAATCTCTGATATCTATATAAAATGTAAAAGCAAATATCAATTAATGAAAAGTATTTTTAAGTACCTTTCAAGTACTAGAAACTATGTACAGTAAAATAATATAAGAAAAGGAATTGGGAACTTAATTGTGGAGTACCCCAAATTCCAACAAGCTAGTTAATCAAAAGTCATCCTCAGGACAATTAGGAACTACAGAAGCTTTTGTTTTGTTGTTCTTATTAATTTTCCTTTGAGCAAGGGAGTCATATGACCATACCCAAGCATTAAGCTGATGATTATTACCACTGTTTAAACAATGGCAATGGGAAGGTGGCTAAGGGGATGTTGAAAGCAGAAAAACCACATGGAGTGTTCATATAATAGACCAGGTTGAAAGCTAATAAACAATTTGAACTATGGAAGTATAAGTAGGATTGGAAAGAAACTTAGTTGATTTAGGCGATATCGCATATGTAGAAAAGATAACATTTGAATGTTAATTAAAATGAATCTTGGAGACTGCATATTGAATTATAATTATTTTTTTGTAAAAGAGAGAGAAAAAAAATCACCAACTCTTCCTAACTATTAAAGTCACCCAGCCAACCTGCATTTAATTTTTAAATGTTTTTATTTAGAATATTTTCCATGGTTACATGATTCATGATCTCTCCACACCCCACTCTCTCCTCCCTTCTCCAAAAGCTGACAGCAGTTCCACTGGGTTATTCATTGTTCCCTGGGTTATATATGTATCATTATTCAAAGCCTATTTCCACGTTATTCATATTTGCAGTAGAGCTATTCTTTAACATGAAAACCCTAATCATATCCCTATCACAGTACATGGTTGATCATATATTTTTTAAATGCATTTCTGATTCCACAGTTCTTTGTCAATAGTGTTCTTTCTCCTAAGTTTCTCTAGATTGTCCTGGTTCATTGCATTGCTACTGCTAGAAAAGTCCATTACATTCGATTGTGCCACAGTGTTATCAGTCTCTGTGTACAATGTTCTCCTGGCTCTGCTCCTTTCACTCTGCATCAATTTCTAAAGGTCATTCCAGTTCACATGGCAATTCCTGGAGGTCATTCCAGTTCACATGGAATTCTTCCAGTTCATTATTCCTTTGAGTACAATAGTATTCCATTACCAACAGATACCACAATTTATTCAGCCATTCCCCAATTGATTGACACCCCCTCATTTTCAAATTTTTACCACCACAAAGAGCACAGCTATAAATATTTTTGTAGCAGTCTTTTTCCCTATTATCTCTTTGTGGTACAAGCCCAGCACTGGTATGGCTGGATCAAAGGGCAGGCAGTCATTTAAAGTACATAGGTTTTTTATTCTCCTTTTTGAAGTTTATTTAATTAATAAATTTAGAATATTTTTCCATGATTCGTGTTCTTTCCTTACTCTGCTCCCACCCACCTCCCATAGCCAATGAGCAATTTAAATGGGTTTTACAACTATCATTGATTAGTATCTATTTCCATATAATGAATATTTGCATTAGAGTGATCATTTAGAGCCTATATCTTCAATCATATTCCCATCAAACCATGTGATCAAGCAGTTATTTTTCTTCTGTGTTTCTACTTCCATAGTTCTTCCTATGGAAGGGAAGAGTATTTTTTCTCATACATACCTGCAGTTCATTGTTCCTTTTAGCACAACAGTATTCCATCATCAACAGTAAAATATGTTCATTCATTTCCCACTCAAAAGGCATCACCTCATTTTCCTTTCTTTTTAATTGCCACCACAAAGAGACCAGCTATAAATAAAAGTATTTTTCCTTATTATCTCTTTAGGGTATGAATCCAACAGTGATGTGGCTGGGTCAAAGGGTAGGCATTCTTTTAGAACCTTTTGCACATATTTCCAAATTGCCCTCCAGAATGGTTGGACCAATTCACAATTGCACCAGCAATGCATCAGTGTCCCAATTTTTCCACATATCCTCCAACATGTATTGCTTTCTTTTGCTGTCATATTAGCCAATAATCTATGTGTGAGGTGGTAACTCAGAGTTGTTTTGATTTGCATTTCTCTAATTATATGAGATTTAGAACAATTTTTAATTTATTGATAATTTTGATTAATCTGAAAACTGACTATTCATGTCACTTCACATTTATCGATTCAGGAATAGCTTGATTTTTTTGTACAATTGATTTAGCTCCTTAAAAGTTTGAGTAATTAGACTTATATCAGAGCTTTATTTTATAAGGACTTTCTCCAATGTGTTGCTTCACTTCTAATTATGGTTGCATTGGTTTTGTTTGTACAAAACCTTTTTAATTTAATGTAATCAAAATTATTCATTTTACCTTTTGTAATATTCTCTATCTCTTGTTTGGTCTTAAAATCTTTCCTTTCCCATAGATCTGATAGGTAAACTATTCTATGTTCACCTAATTCTTGCGTTTGTCTTGGTAAATAGATTCCTAAACATTTTATATTGTCTAGGGTGATTTTAAATGGAATTTCTCTTTCTAACTCTTGCTGCTGAGTTGTGTTGAAAGTATATTAGAAATGCTGATTATTTATGTGGGTTTATTTTGTACCCTGAAACTTTACTAAAGTTGTTAATTATTTCCACTAGTCTTTTATTTGATTTTCTGGGGTTCTTTAAGTATACCATCATATTATCTGCAAAGAGTGAGAGTTTAATCACCTCATTGCTTACTTTAATCCTTTCAATTCCTTTTTTTTCTCTAATTGCTCCTGCTAGCATTTCTAGTACAATGTTAAATAATAGAAGTGATAATAGGCATCTTTGCTTCACTCCTGATCTTATTGGATCATTTATTTATTATCATTAAGATGATGCTTGCTGATGGTTTTAAATATATACTATTTATTATTTTAGGAAAGGCCCATTTTTTCCTATACTTTCTTGGGTTTTCAATAACAATGAGTGTTGTATTTTGTCAAAGGATTTTTTTCCGTCTATTGAGATAATCATGTGGTGGAATTTTCATTTTTATGATATAAGCTCATCCTACCCAGGAGCAGTTAATCTTTTTCAAATTCTTTAGATCTAATTCTAAATGTGTTAAAAAGTGTTTTGTAATTGTGTTCATATAATTCCTGTTTGTCTTGGACAATAAGAGTCCTAAATATTTTATGTTGTATAAAGTGAATTTAAAAGAAGTTTGTCTTTCTAACTCCTGCTACTGAGTTTTGTTGGAAATATATAGAAATATTGATGACTTATATGGGTTTATTTTGTACCCTGCAACTTGTAAGATCCAAGACTCAGGCTGCTGGCAAGAAAAACTCAAGCCTCGAGGCATGGGTAGTAATGCAGCTAGAACTCTACTCCCTTTCCTTGCCAGTATAGAAGTCTGTCAGCTGATCTTAACTAAAGATAAAGGTGGGCCAATGGCTTCTTGTATTATTTGACAAAAACTTCTCCACAAGCTTAATATCACAAAAGTGTATTCCTACAAGAAATTGATGTCTCTAGTTATCAGACGTTATCTCCAACCAAGGATGGGTGATATATTTCAAGTGCCTTCACAGCTGATCCCTCAGATTTCCAACTGTCACTGGAGCAGAGTAATGGAGGATGTATATAAAGCAGTGATGGACAAACTCTTCAAAGAGGGGGCCAAAGGAAAGGAAATGTTCATCTGTCAATCTATTTCTAAGGCAAGTCTTTCAAAGTTTCATTGTATTGTATCCTACTCATTGTATTCATCAAATTAGGAATAATGTTGCTGGCCAGATAGAACATTTAAGGGGGCTGAATCTGGCCCACAGGCCATAGTTTGCCCATCACTGCTCTAAACTAAGTAGATTTTAACGACAGCTGTCTTGATCAAAGGATCCCCACACTGACTGACTTACTTAAAACAATCTTTTAATGACTAGAGGGGCAGAGGATAAAAGGTAGATGAGAGGCGAGAGGGACAGGGCAAAACTCTCTAATAATCTGAGGTGATAAAAGTATGGCTTCTCCCAAAGCAGGGGAGAAGCCCCAACTGACATCTTCTTTCCCTATTCTCCACTATAGCTATTTCTACTCAGCTATATTAAAAATGAATAAAATCAAGATGGTTATAAAACCCTAGAATTCAGATTTTAGGAGAAAGTTTAGATTGTGAGGGAGACAGGGAGAAATAGTTTTATTCTGAGGTTTTCCTCTCTGGTGGGGAAAGCCATTCTGACAGCACCTTGAAGATTTAAATAGATTTTACCTCACCCTCACTACTAGAATGTTTCCCTTCTTCTCTCTTTACCTGAATTAATAAATCATTTCTCTTATTAAGAGTGTGGATTTGAGGTGTTGTATTTTCAGGCTATATAAGCCTAATTCATACATTACCTAAGCCAAATCTCCATCCTGCCAGATCCTGAGAGTAGTTGTGATCCATTGATCGAGAAAGTTGCTTGAAGACATCCTGAGGACTTTACCTATCATGGGCTTAGGGAATAAGCCTCCAACAGTGGAAGTTGCCAGTTTCTGTGGGATTGTTCCCTTTCTGCCAGCCAATTTAGCTCTGTGATAGCTAAGTCAGATAGTCTTCATTTCTGGGCAAAAGGGGGTTATGATAATAAGTTACCAGAAGCTACAACTGCCTAAGGAGAGGGAGGAGAAAGAATTCCATTCACTCACTCCCCTCTCCCTTGCTAGAGGTATGCAGCCTGGGGCTTGGATCCTGTTGAGACACCATTGCTAACTGATCCCATTTTTACATCTGCAAAGAGTGATAGTATAGTCTCATCACTACCTACTTTAATCACTTTTTCTTTTCTAATTGCTATTGATAGCAATAGAATATTGAATAAAAGAGGTAAAAATGGGCATTCATGCTCCACTCATGATTTTATTGGGAAGGTTTATAAATTTTCCCCATTGCACATGATACTTGCTGATGGTTTTAAATATATACTGTTTATTATTTTTGAGAAATGACCCTTCTTTTCCTATATTTTCTAGTGTTTTCATTTGGAATGGATGTTATACTTTGTAAAAGGCTTTTTCTGCATCAATGGAGATAATCATGTACTTTCTGTTGGTTTTATTATTGATATGGTCAATTATGTGGATGGTTTTCCTAATATTAAACCATCCTTGCATTCCTGGCATAAACCTGATCATTGTGAATAATCCTCATGATCACTTGCTTGAGTCTTTTTGCTCATATTCTATCTAACATTTTTGCATCTATATTCATTAAAGATATTGGTCTATAGTTATTTTTTCTTGTTTTTTGGTCTGCCTAGCTTTGAAATCAGTACTACATTTGTCTCATAAGAGGAATTTGGTAAAACTCCTTCTTTGCTTATTTTGTCAAATAATTTGTATATTATTGGGTTAGGTGTTCTTTAATTATTTGACAGAATTCACTTGTGAATCCATCTGGCCCTGGGGATTTTTTCTTAGGGAGTTCTTTGATGAAGTACTCAATTTTTTTTCTGAGATTGGATTGTTTAAGAATTATACTTCCTCTTTAATCTGGAAAATTTATATTTTTGTAAAACTTCATCCATTTCACCTGGATTGTCATGTTTATTGGCACAAAGTTGAGCTAAGTAGTTTTTAATAATTGCCTTAATTTCCTCTTGAATAGAGTTAAGATTGCTCCTTTCATCTTTGATATTGTTAATTTGATTTTCTTCTTTCTTTTTATATAAGATTGACTAGTACTTTATTTATTTTATTTGTTTTTTCAAAGTACCAGTTCCTAATCATATTCAATAGTTCAATTATTTTTACTTTCAATTTAATTAATTTCCCCTTTGATTTTTAGGATTTCCAATTTAGTTTTTATCTGGGAATTTTAAATTTTTTTCTTTTTCTAATTTTTTAAGTTGCAAACCCAATTCTTTGATTTCCTTCCTCTCTATTTTGTTGGTATATGCACTCAGTGATATAATTTTCCTGTGAAAATTTGGCTGTGTCTGCTTTGGCTGTATCACACACATTTTGATATGATGTTTCCTCATTCTCATTCTCTTTAATGAAGTCTGTAATTGTTTCTATGATTACTTCTTTTACCCACTGGTTTTGAAAAATTCGATTATTTAATTTCCAATTAACATTAAAATTTCCTTTCCATGGACCCTTCTTAATTATAATTTTTATTTTTGTAAATTTTTGTAAATTGTGATCTAAAAAAGTGGAATTTATAATTTCTGCTTTTCTGCATTCTATGCCATAGGACAGTGATAGGCAAACAATTCCCTATGGCCTCAATCCAGGCTGTAGTTTTCCCATTACTGCCTTAAGAAATTTCCTAATCTCTACACCCCTACATATCAGATGTAGTGATTAGGGAATTGCTTAAGGCAGTGATGAACAAACTAGGGCCTGTATCTGGCCTGTGGGGAATAGTTTGCCCATCACTACCATAGTACATGGTTGATCTTTGTATATGTACTATGTACTGCTACAAAGGTATATTTTTGTCATTGTTCAGTTTTCTCCAGATACCTATTATCTCTAATTTTTCTAGCATTTCATTTACTTCCCTTATTCTTCCTTGTTTATTTTTTTTTGTTTTGATTATCTAGTTCTGAGAAGGGAAGGTTAAGATCCCCCACTAGTATGGTCTTACTATCTGTTTCCTCCTTGAACTCCAAGTGGTGGTTAATACTTCAACCTTACTTTCATTGGAATTTACTCAGAGAGGGAAAAACAGCCAGATTCTATTATATAGGGGAGTGATATAAAAGAGGGAGAATTCTAGGGGGGGTGAATAAAAGACATTATAAAGAAGTATGAGGGAAATAAGAAGGAAGATGGTAGTAAGGGGATTAATATAACAGTGGAAAAATGAAGGTGGGAGAGTGATTAAAAGAAAATAATTGGTGAGCAGGAAAAGAGTGAAATGAAAAGGGACAAGATTAAAAGAAGAAATAAAGATTGGGGGAATAGAGAGATGGTAATTATAACTATGGATGTAAATGGGATGAACTCACAAATAAAATGGGAGCAGATAGGAGAGTAGATTAAAAACGAGAATCCTACCATATATTGCTTACAAGAAACACATTTAGTGCAGGTCGACATGTAGAGAGTAAAGGTAAAAGCCTGGAGAAGAATCTATTGTGCAACAACTGAGACAAAAAAGGAAGAGTAACAATCATGTCCTCAGTAAAAGGTAAAACAGAAACTGATCAGATTAAAAGAGAAAAGGAAGGTACTTACATCTTGATAAAAAGCAGTTAAGATAATAAATAAATATAAGTATTTCACATATATGCACCAAATGCGTAATATCCAGATTTTTAAAGAAGAAACTAAAGGAGCTTACGGAGGAAATAGATAGTAAAATTATAATACTGGGGCACCTCAAACTTCCCTTTTTGGAATAAGAAAAATCTAAACAAAAAATAAATAACAAAGAAATTAGGGAATTGAATGAAATTTTAGAAAAAAATAGATTCATAATTATCTGGAGAAAATTGAATAGGAATAAAAAGGAATATACTTTCTTTTCAGTAGCACATGGTATATACATAAAGTCCGACTATGTACTAAGGCATTAAAAATCCACAACCAAATGCAAAAAAGCAGAAATAATGAATTTGATTTTTCAGATCATAATGCAATAAAATTATAATCAGTAAGGATTTGTGGAAAGGCAAATTAAAAATTAATTAAAATTAAATTATCTAATTCTTAAAAACTGGTGTGTCAAAGAACAAATCATGGAAATAATCACTGATTTAATGAAGAGAATGACAATGAGGAAGCAACATATCAAAATTTTGGGGAGAGAACCAAAACAGTACTCAGGGGAAAATATATATTCATATATATTCCTGAGTGCTTATGTTAATAAAATAAAAAAAGACAAATCAAGGAATTGGGAATTCAAAACTAAAAAAAAGAACAAATTAAATATTCCCAGATAAAGACTAAATTGGAAATCCTAAAAATCAAAAAAGAATTGAAAGTAAAAAAAATTGAACTAATAAATAAGATAAGAAGCTGGTTCTATAAAAAAGTTAGAATATGGTATAATTTGATTAAAAGAAGAATAAAGAAAAGAATCAAATTACATATATTAAAAATGAAAAGTGTGATTTCACCTCTATGGATGAGGAAACTGAAATGGTTTTTAGGAGCAATGAAGCTCAAATGTATGACAATAAATCAGACAACCTAGATGAAATGGATTAATATTTACAAAAATATAAATTGTCTAGATTAACAAAAGATCAAATAGAATACTTAAATAATCCCATCTCAGGAAAAGAAATTGAACAGACCATCAATGAACTCCCCAAGAAAAAATCTCCAGGTCCAGATGGATTCACAAGTGAATTCTAGCAAACATTCAATGGACAATTAATCCCAAAACAATGCAAACTCTTTGGCAAAATAACCAAAAAAGGAGTTCTAACAAATCTTTACAAATATTCTGCCTATACCTAAGGCAGGAACACCAAAAACAGAGAAAGACAATTACAGACTAATTTCCTTAATGAACATAGGTGCAAAAACCTTATATAGAGACTTCTGGGTTAAGATGGCTGCAGAGTGGAAGCAGGGCCACTTTCTCTCCTAACCAACCAATATGCCTTACCTCCAAAGGACAAAAAAACCAAATCCAGATAAAAGAACAGACCCCACAATAGGGCACAGTATTGAAGATACGTGGGATTTGGGCACTTCCATGCTATAAGAGGGGGAAATATCTCCAATCAAAACACAAGCTAATTAAACGTCCCCCACCTCACCCACAGTACTAGAGTAAGAGGCTGTGTACAAGAGTTAGAGTGAGTGGGGGAACAAAATCTAGCTTCTTGGCAACTAACTGGCATCACTAGGAGCTTGCCCTTGAGAGCAGCAAGACCTGAGACCCCAGGAGGCTAGAGATCTCAGACTTTGGGCATGGGAGTGGGACTGAGAGAGTCAGTGGCAGCTTGTGAGACTCCAGGGAAAACCCCAGGTAGAGTAGCAGGTTTGAGCCAATTTCTGGGCTCTGGACAGCTGACTAGGACTATGGGGGCTTGACCATGAAAACACCTAGATTAGAGACCCCAGGATGCTGAGAAGTGCAGACCTTCAGCACAGGAGTGAGGCTGAGATGGGCCATGGACAGCAGAGGCCTAGCCTAGCAGACAGTGGAAGCCAGGAGACTCACAAAGTAGCCTCAGGCAAAAACTGCTCCTTAACTCAATACAAAGAGAATCTGTGTGCCTTACTCAGACTTGTGGCTGAAAAAACATAATTATGCCAAGCAAGGCCCAGGAAATAACCACCAAAAAGATCAAGAAAAAAGCTCTACCACTTGACAACTTTTGCACAGAAAAAAAAACATGAAACAGAGGAGGACAAACAATTGAAGACATCAAAACCATCCCCCCAAAATGAAAATGGATCACAAGCTTTTGAAAAGTTCAAATCTGAGATCATGAGAAAGATGGAAGAGATATGGCAAGAAAATAACAGTTTAAAAAGCAGAAGTTCACAGTTGGAAAATAAGGCTCAGAAATCAAATGAAAAAGTAAGCAAGTTGAAGTCCAGAAATGACCAGCAGAAGCCATGAAGAGCCAGATAGAACAGATTGAAAAGTAAAACCAAAAGATTATAGTCAAAAACCAGTGTTCAGTCTTTAAAGACTAGAAATGGGCAAATAGAAGCCAATGATCTCATAAGACAGCAAGAATTAATAAAGCAAAGTCAAAAGCCTGACAAAATAGAAGGAAACATGAAATATTTCAAAGAGAAGATTACAAATCAAGAAAACAGGTCTAGAACAGAAAACGTGAGAATTATTGATCTTCCAGAAAAATCAGAGACAAATAGAATTCTAGATATCATATTCTAAGAAATTATCCAAGAAAACTGATCCAATGTCCTTGAACCAGAGGGCAAAATAGGCATGGAAAGAGCCCATTGAACACCCTCTACACTAACTCCTAAGAAGACAACTATCAGGAATGGAATAGCCAAATTCAAAAGCTTCCAAGTTAAGGAGAAAATATTCCAAGAATCCAGAAAAAGACAATTCAGATATCAAGGAACACCAGCCATGATTACATAGGATCTGGCAGCCTCCACACTAAGTGACCACAAGGCTTGGAATATGATATTCAGAAAGGCAAGAGAATTGGGTCTACAACCAAGGATCACCTACCCATCAAAACTGACTATATACTTTCAGGGCAAAGTATGGGCATTCAATAAGATAGAAGATTTCCACATATTTGCATAGGAAAGACCAGGACTAAATGGAAAGTTTGATATCCAACCAAAAATCCTAAAGAAACATGAAAAGATAAATAAGAGAGGGGAAAGAAAGAAAACTCTTATTTTTAAATTTGCTTCTTTAAGGGCTTCAATAAGATCAAGTTATTTATATTCCTATATGGAGAAATGTTAGGTGTAATTCTAAAAAAGTGTAATCACTATTATAATAATTAGAAGAATTAGTCATAGGGAGAGGTTGGAGTACTAAATGGTCTAAAAAATACGGGTGGAAAATGTGTGGGAGAATAAAATATGGCAAAAAGAGAAACTTGAAGTAATAAGAAAAATAGGATAATCTATACCACACAAAAAGGGCATGGGAAGGGGAGGTGATGAATACTGTTATAAGAAGGAGAGGAAGAGAGGTTTAATAAGAAATACTTAAACCTTACTCTCAGTGGAATTAATATGGAGAGGGAAGAGTAGCTAGATCCATTGGGATATCAGGAATAAACCAAAGAGGGCCTGGGGGGAGTAGTTCATAAAGGGAAGGGAAGAGAGGGGCAATGGAATTCTTTAGGCCTTAAAAAAAACAACTGGTTTAAAAGGAAATTGCATAAGAAGAAGGGGTAGAACTAGGAGAAGTTGCCAAAATGTTGGAGAATACAAAGCTGATAATAATAACTATGAATGTGAATGAGATGAACTCACCCATAAAAAAAGAAGCAAATAGCAAAGTGGATTAGAAAACAAAATCCTACCATATGTACAAGAAACACACATGAGGCAGGTGGACATACACAAGGTTAAGGTCAATGGTTGGAGCAAAACCTTTTGGGCTTCAACTGAGAAAAAGAAGGCAGGAGTGGTAATCAAGATTTCTGACAAAGACAAAGAAAAATAGATGATTAAAAGAGATATGGATGGTAATTACATCCTGATAAAAGGTAGTATAGAAAATGTGGAAATTACAGTACTCAACATGTATGCAAAAAATAGTATAGTATCCAGATTTCTAAAGGAGAAACTGGCAAAGCTCAAGGGGTAAATAGATAGTAAAATTATACTAGGGGGAGATCTAAATATTCCTCTATCAGATCTAGATAAATCAAATGAAAAAAATAAATAAGAAAGAGATAAGAGAGGTGAATTAAATCGTAGAAAAATTAGAGTTAATAGATATGTGTAGAAAAATAAATAGGAACAAAAAGGAATACACCTTCTTTTCAGGGGCACATGGTACATTCACAAAGACTGACCATGTAATAGGGCATATAAACATTGCAAACAAATGCAAAAGAGCAGAAATAATAAATGTAACCTTTTCAGATCATAATGCAATAAAAAATTAATCAGTAAGGGCACATAGACAGGCAAACCAAAAACTAATTGGAAATTAAATAATATGATTCCTCAAAATAAGTTACTTAAAGAACAAATCATACAAAAAATTAATAAACTCATTGAAGACAATGGCAATGATGAGGCATCCTACCAAAATCTGTGGGATGAAGCTAAATCAGTACTCAGGGGGTAAACTTATATCCTTGAGTGCAAATTTCAACAAATTAGGGAGGGCAAAGATCAATTAAGTGGATACGCAAATAAAAAATCTAGAAAGGAAACAAATTAAAAATCCCCAGTTAAAAATTAAATTAAAGATTATAAAAATCAAAGGAGAAATCAATAAAATTGAAAGTAAAAGAAGTATTTAATTAATAAATTAGACTAGAAGCTGGCACTTTGAAAAAAATAAATTTGAAAAAGGACTGGTCAATCAAATAAAAAAAAGGAAGAAGAAAACCAAATTGACAGTATGAAAGATGAAGAGGGACACCTTACCTCTAATGAAGAGGAAATCAAAGCAATCATTAAAAACTATTTTTCCCAACTATATGCCAATAAATATAACAATCTAGGTGATATAGATGAATATTTACAAAAATATAAATTGCCTAGATTAACAGCAGAAGAAATAGAATACTTAAATAACCCCATATCAGAAAAAGAATTTGAATGATCCATCAAAGAACTCTCTAAAAAAAATCCCCAGGACCAGATGGATTCACAAAAGAATTCTATCAAACCTTCAAAGAACAACTAATTCCAGTATGATACAAACTATTTGACATAATAAGGAAAGAATGAGTTCTACCAAACCCCTTCTATGACACAAAAGCCAGGTAGAACAAAAACAGAGAAAGAAAACTACAGACCAATCACCTTAATGAATATAGATACAAAAATCTTAAATAGAATACTAGAAAAAAGACTCCAGCAAATTATGATGAGGGTTATTCACTATGATCAGGTGGGATTTACACCAGGGATGCAAGGATGGTTCAACATAAGGAAAAGTATTCACATAATTGAAGATATCAACAAGCAAACCAAAAAAATCACATGATCATCTCAATAGATGCCAAAAAAGCCTTTGACAAACTACAACACCCATTCCTACTAAAAACACTAGAAAGTATAGTAATAGGAGGACCTTTCATAAAAATAATAAATGATATATATCTAAAACTCTCAACAAATATCATCTGCAATGGAGATAAATTAGAAGCATTCCCAATAAGATCAGGAGTGAAACAAGGATGCCCATTGTATTTCTATTATTTAACATTGTACTGGAAACACTAGTAGTATAAATTAGAGAAGAAAAAGAAATTGAAGGTACTAAAATAGACAGTGAATAGACCAAGCTATCACTCTTTGCAGATGATATGATGGTCTACTTAAAAATTCCTAGAGAAATAACTAAAAGTTAGTGGAAATATTCAACAAATTTAGCAAAGTTGCAGGACATAAAATAAATGCACATGAATCATCAGCATTTTTATATATTTCCAACACATTGAAGTAGGAAGAGTTAGAAGGAGAAATTTCATTTAAAATCACCCTAGACAATATAAAATACTTAGGAATCTATCTGCCAAAACAAACACAGAAATTATACAAACACAACTATGAAACCCTTTCACACAATTAAAACGAGATCTATACAATTGCAAAAACATTGAGTGCTCATGGGTAGGATGAGCTAACATAATAAAAGTGACCATTCTACCAACATTAATTTACATATTTAGTGCTATACCTATCAATATACCAAAAATTTTTTGTAATGAATTATAAAAAACTTTAAACAAGTTTATTTGGAAGAACAAAAGACCAAGAATATCAAGGGAAATATCAAAAAACAATATGAAAGAATGTGGCCTAGCAGTACCAGATCTTAAACTCTATTATAAAGCAGTAGTCATCAAAACAATATGGTACTGGCGAAGAGACAGAAGGAAGGATCAGTGGGAAAGAGTAGGGGTAAGAGAGCATTAGGGGAATAGACTAGGGTTAAGCTACCTCAGCAAGATAGTCTATAATAAACCCAAAGAACCCAGCTTCTGGGACAAAAAACCCACTATTTGACAGAAACTGCTGGGAAAATTGGAAAACAGTGGGAGAGATTGAGTATCAACATCTCACACGCTATACCAAGGTAAACTCAGAATGGGTGAATGACCTCAATATAAAGAAGGAAACTATAAGTAAATTGGGTGATCACAGAATGGTATACTTGTCAGATTAATGGTAAAGGAAAGATTTTACATCCAAGGAAGAGTTAGAAAAAATTACAAAATGTAAAAGAAATAATTTTGAATACATTCGACTAAAAAGTTTGTTTTTTTCACAGACAAAACCAATGCTACCAAATTAGAAATGAAGCAACAAATTGGGAAAAATCTTCATAACAAAAAACTCAGACAAAAGTCTAATTACTATAAGAATAAAGAGAGCTTCTGCCAAAACTGTAATAATAATTAGTGCCAGTGACCAATGTTATGACAGAATGGGAGAGTCTATGATGGTGAGACTCTCTTCTATCTCTCCCCTACAACCAATTATACACTTGGAGACTTTAAGGGAGTGTCACCCCAAAACTGGGTGACCTTGATGTTTGTGTAACCCCATAGGAGTTTGGGGAGAGACTTCCTTATAAAATGAGGTATGTAGTACCCCAATCTGATTCTGAATGAGGGGGGTGTTCACACAAGCCTCCCCCAAGATCATTCAACTTCACAGTAGGTGGTCTGACTCAAAGATGGAGGCAATTAGACCAAGCTGTGGTTCCCCTCTCTCTCAATGTCTCTCAGGCACTCTGGAATGCTATCTGACTAATGAATCACTTTTATTAATCATAAGTCAGGGATTGGGGAAAGGGGTGAAGGGCAGAGGGATTTTGGGGTGCCCTCTTCTCTATTTCTAAAGGGTCCATCACTTAGGTGGGAAACCCAGTGGTTCCCACTTCTAAGCTTCTCTCCTTACCCCTTCTCCTTTTCCTTCTATTTCTCTGTTTCTATCCTTTTCTATAATTTAAGTTAGACCTGAAAGGGTCTCTCAGCAAGGTTGCATAATGGGGGAAGGAGACAAAGAGATTGCTCCCAAAATGGTGTCCAAAACTTTTCTGACTCAATGATTGAAGTCTTGCTGGGTGATATGTGATGGAATCTTTGACCAGGAAATCAGGATTTCAATGTCCAAAGAAAGATCCTCAGAAAGCCCTCAAGACTGGATCTGAGCTGGGATATCAACCTCCTCCCTCTCTCTCTCCAGTCCTCTGCTGGAAGCCTTTCTTCTTCTTACTCCAGAGAATTTCCCAGAATTCCCTCTGGTCTCAACTGTCACCAACTGTCAGCCACTCCTTCTCTGGTTCCTTCTGTCCCATCCACCTTGCACAAATCCCATCTTTACATTACTCAAATATACAAGGAGCTAAATTAATTCTACTAAAAAATCAAGCCATCCCCCAAATGATAAATGGGTAAGGGTCATGAGTAGTCAATTTTCAGATAAAGAAATCAAAACTATCAATAAGTACAAGACAAAATGATCTAAATTTCTAATAATTAGAGAAATGCAAATCAAAAACTCTGAGGGGTCACTTTCCACTTAGCAGACTGGCAAAAATGACAACAGGGGAGAGTAATGAATGTTGCAGTGGATGTGGCAAAATTAGGATATTAATGCATTGCTGGTGGAGTTGTTAAATGATCCAACCATTATGGATGACAATTGGAACTATGCTCAAAGGGCTTTAAAAGACTATCTGGAGGGGCAGCTGGATAGCTCAGTGGAGTGAGAGTCAGGCCTAGAGACAGGAGGTCCTAGATTCAAACCCGGTCTCAGCCACTTCCCAGCTGTGTGACCCTGGGCAAGTCACTTGACCCCCATTGCCCACCCTTACCACTCTTCCACCTATGAGACAATACACCAAAATTAAGGGTTTAAAAAAAAAGAAAAAAAAAGATTATCTGGAAGCACAGTTTCCGGGTTAAGATGGTGGCAGACTAAAAAGCAGCTGCTTGACCTCTCCTAACCCACACTTATAGGACTTCTGAAGAAGGCATAAAAACAAACCCAGACAAATGAAGGGACTCCACAACATGGCACAGGATTGAAGATATGTGGAATTGGGACATTTCTATGCCATAAAGGGGTAAAACAGCACTCATTAAAATGCATGCTGAGAAACGCCCTCCCCAACACACACCACATACAGTACCAAAGCCAGCACACAAGCCCTAGAGCAAGTTTGGGGCACCCATTAAGTCCTTGGCAGCTGTCTGGCATCACCAGGGCCTATTCTTGAGAGCAGCAAGACTTAAAAGCCCAAGAAGCTAAAGAACACACTGACATTGAACACAGACCCTGAGAGCAAGCTCAGCCATGGATCCTGAGAGCAGGCACGGACAAGGATCCTGAGCATAGGCACGGACCTTGACTGGGGACACAGTGCAGAGGGGTGCATGACTGTGGAAGCAGCACCCTGAGACTGTTAAAGGAAATTCAGGGAGAAGAACAAGCAAGGGGACCACCAGGAGGCTTAACCTTGAGAACAACTCCTGAGACCTCAGGAGCCCAAAGAGCGCAGACAGACCCTGAGTGAGGATAAAGCTGAAAGTGCACTGGACTAACAATAGCAAGCCAGACTCAGGAACCCCAGTAGAGAAAGGTCAAGAAGAAACCTTTAACACTCGACAACTTTTACACAGAAAAAAATCCAGACAACAGAGCAAATAGCAGAGGAGACCAAACAAGTAACCATAGCTAAATCTTCCCCCCAAAATGAAAATGGGTCAAAAGGTCTTGAAGAGTTCAAATCTGAGATTATGAGAAAGATGGAAGAGATCTGGCAAGAAAATAAGTTTAAAAGGCAGAGTTTCACAATTAGAAAGTGAGGCAAGTAAATGAACAGATTGAAAAGGAAAACCAAAAGATTATGCCCAAAAACCAGTCTCTAAAGGCTAGAATTGGGGAATTCGAAAAAGATTATCCCAAATCAAAAGAATTGGTAAGCAAAGTGGAGACCAAAATCAAACAGCTCCAAAACAGGATAGACCAAATAGAAAAGGAAAATCAAAAGCTTATAGCAGAAAACCAGTGTCAAAAGACAAGAATTGGGCAAGGAGAAGCCAATCATCTCTCAAGAAAGTAAGAAAAAATAAAACAAAGTCAAAAGACTGATAAAATAGAAGAGAACATGAAATATCTCAATGAGAAATTGACAGATCAAGAAAAATATCTAGAAGAGATAATTTGAGAATCATTGGTCTTCCTGAAAAAGCATAAATTAATAAAAATTTGGACTCCATACTAAAAGAAATTATTCAGCAAAACTGCCCTGAAGTTCTACAAGAGGGCAATATATAGATCCATAGATCACCCTCTGCACTAGAACCTGAAAAGACAAGCCCCAGGAATATAATAGCCAAATTTAAGAGCTTCCAAGTAAAAGAAAAATTTTTATAAGAAACCAGAAAAAGACAATTAAGTTATCAAGGAGCAGAAATCAGGATCAAGCAGGATCTGGAAGCCTCCACACTACAAGACTTCAAGGCTTGGAATATGATATTCAGAAAGCAAGAGAACTTGTTCTACAACCAAGGATCACCTACCCATCAAAAGTGACTAAATACTTCCAGGGGAAAGTTTGGGCATTCAACAAGATAGAAGACTTCCAAGTATTTGCACAGAAAAGACCAGGACTAAATGGAAAGTTCAATATCCAACCACAAAAATCAAGAGAAAAATGAAAAAGATAAATAAGAAAGAGAAGGGAAAGTAAGACAACTCATATATTTTTTTAAGTTTGCCTCTTTAAGGGCTTCAATAAGATCTAATTATTTGTATTCCTATATGGAAAAATGTTATGTGTATTCTCCATAGTGAACTCTATTCACTATTATATTATCCACTATTGTAATAATTAGAAGAATTATTCATAGGCAGAGGTTGAAATACTAAATGGTCTAAGAAGATATGGGGGATGGGAGAGAGGGGGGTGAATAGTAGAGGACACCAAGAGAAACCTGAATGAATACAAAACATAGTATATTCTATTACACACAAAGAGGGCATGGGAAGAGGAAGGGATGAATACAATTATAAAAAGGAGAGGAAGGGAGCATTAAGAGGTAATATTTAAACCTTAATCTCAGTGTAATTAACCCTGAGAGGGAAGAGTAGATATATTCATTGGGATATAAAACTCAATCTAACCCTACTGAGAAAGTCAGAAGGGATAAATCAAGGGGAGCAGAGGAGTGGGGAGGTCAAAAAAGGGAGGGAAAAAGAAGTGGGAAGTTCTTCATTAGGCCTTAAAAATAAAAAGCGGTGAATAATAAGGGAGGGGGTAAAAGGGAAGTAATCAATGGAGGGGACAAGGGTCACTGTCCTAAAGCAGACCACTGGTTTAAAAGGAAATAGTGTAAAAAGAAGGGATAGAACTAGGAGAGGATACCAACATGTTGGGGAATACACAACTGATAATTATGACTCTGAATGGGAATGGCATGAACTTACCCATAAAATAGAAGCAAATAGCAGAGTGGATTAGAAACCAAATTGCTACCATATGTTCTCTATGAGAAACACATATGAGGTGGATGAACATACACGAGTTCAAGGTAAAGGGCTTGAGCAAAATATTTTGGGCTTCAAATAAGAAAAAAGAAGTCAGGGATGGGGATCATGATCTCTGACAAAGCCAAAGTAAAAATAGATATGATTAAAAAAGACAAGGAAGGTAATTACATTCTGAAAAAAGGCAGTATAGACAATGAGGAAATAACAGTGCTCAATATGTATGCACCAAATGCCATAGCATCCAAATACATAAAGGAGAAACTGGCAGAGCTCAAGAAAGAAATTGATAATAAAACCATTCTAGTGGAAGATCTAAATGATCCTCTTTCAGATCTAGATAAATCAAACCAAAAAATAAATAAGAAATAGGTAAGAGAGGTGAAAAAGTCCTAGAAAAATTAGATTAAATAGATATGTGGAGAAGAGTAAATAGGGACATAAAGAAATATACCTTTCAGCCTCACATGGTACATTCACAAAGTTTGAGTATGTAATAGGACATAGAAACATTGCAAACAAATTCAAAAGAGTAGAAATAATAAATGTAACCTTCTCAGGTCATAGTGCAATAAAAATAACAATTAGTAAGGACACCTGGACAGGCAAATCAAAAACTAATTGGAAATTAAATAACATGGTTCTCCAAAACCAGCTAGACAAAGAAGAAATCATAGAAACAATCAACAATTTCATTGAAGAGAATGACAATGATGAGACATCCTACCAAACTCTGTGGGATCCAGCCAAGGCAGTACTCATGGGGAATTTTATATCCTTGAGTGCATATATTAACAAATTGGGGAGTGCAGAGATTAATGAATTGGGCATGCAACTTAAAAAATTAGAAAGCGAGCAAATTAAAAATCCCCAAATGAAAACTAAATTAGAAATACTAAAAAGCAAGGGAGAAATTAACAAAATCGAATGTAAAGGAACTATTAAATAATAAATAAGAATAGAAGCTGGTACTTTGAAAAAAACTGGTAAAATAGACAAAGTACTGGTCAATCTAATGAAAAAAAGGAAAGAAGAAAACCAAATTGACAATATTAAAGATTAAAAGGGAGACCTAACCTCTAATGAAGGGGAAATTAAGGCAATCATTAAAAACTCTTTTGCCCAACTATATGGCAATAAATATAGCAATCTAGGAGATATGGATGTATCTTTATAAAAATATAAATTGCCTAGATTAACAGCAGAAAATAGAATACATAAATAATCCCATATCCGAAAAAGAAATTGAGCAAGCCATCAAAGAACTCCCTAAGAAAATATCATCAGTGCCTGATGGATAAACAAGTGAATTCTATCAGACTTTCAAAGAGCAACTAATCCTAATACAACAAATTATTTGACATAAGCAAAGAAGGAGTCCTACCAAATTCCTCTCATGACAGAGATATGGTACTGATTCCAAAGCCAGGTAGATCAAAAACAGAGAAAGAAAACTACAGTCCAATCTCCCTAATGAACACAGATGCTTAAATAGAATACTAGCAAAGAGAGTCCAGCAAGTGATCAAGAGGATTATCCACCATGATCAGGTGGGATTTATACCAGGAATGCATGGATGTTTCAACATTAGGAAAAGCATCCACATAATTTACCATATCAATAGTCTAAAAAAATTACATGATTACCTCAATAGATGCTGAAAAATCCTTTGACAAAATACAACACCCATTCCTATTGAAAACACTGGAAAGTATAGGAATAGAAGGACCTTTCCTAAAAATAATAAATAGTAAATACCTAAAACCATCAACAAGCATCATATGCAATGGGGATTAATTAGAAGCCTTCCCAATAAGGTCAGGAGTGAAACAAGGATGCCCATTATCACCTCTATTATTTAACATTTTACTAGAAACACTAGCAGTAGCAATTAGAGAAGAAAAAGAAATTGAAAGTATCAAAATTGACAATGAGGACACTAAGCTATCACTCTTTGCAGATGATATGATGGTCTACTTAAAAAATCCTAGAGAATCAACTAAGAAGCTTGTAAAAATAATCAACAACTTTAGCAAAGTTGCAGGATACAAAATAAATGCACATAAATCATCAGCATTTCTATATATTTCCAACACATCACAGCAGCATGAGGTAGAAAGAGAAACACCAGTTAAAATCACCCTAGACAATGTAAAATACTTAGGAATCTATCTACCAAAACAAATACAGGAATTATATGAAAAAAAACTACAAAACACTTTCCAAACAATTAAAAGTAGAACTAAACAATTGGATAAGCATTGATTTCTCATGGGTAGAATGAGCTAACATAATAAAAGTGACCATTTTACCCAAATTAATTTACCTATTTAGTGCCATACCTATCAAAATACCAAAAAACTTTTTTTACTGAATTAGGAAAAACTACAACAAAGTTCATATGGAATAACAAAAGATCAAGAATATCAAGGTAAATAATGAAAAAAAACGTGAAGGAAGGTGGCCTAGCAGTACCAGATATTAAACTATACTATAAAGAATTGGCCATTAATGCAATGCAATAACCCAGGACAATTCTGAGGGATTTATGTAAAAGAACCCTACACACATTCAGAGGAAGAACTGCAGGAGTGGAAACACAGAAGAAAAGACAACTGCTTGAACACATGATTTGAGGCAAATAATGATGGGGAATGCAGACTCGAAACTACCACACCAAAGCAACTATCAACAATTTGGAAATAGGTCTTGATTAACGACATGTGTTAAAACCAGTGGAAATGCTAATTGGACATAGTGGTTGGTATGTAGGGGGCTGAAGGGGAAAATAAGAGCATGAATCATGTAAGCATATTAACTTTTCTAAATAATAAATATTAATAAATGTTAAAAAAAGACTATCTGGCTTTTGATCCAGCCATAGCACTGCATACTTTATATCCCAAAGAGATAATAAGGAAAAAGTCTTGTACAAAATTATTGATTTTTGTGGTGGCAAAAAATTGAAAAATGAGAGAATGTCCTTTGATTGGGTAAATGGTTGAAGAAATTGTGGTATCTGTTGGTGATGGAATACTATTGTCCTCAAAGGAATAAGAACTGGAGGGTTTCCATGTGAACTGGAATGGTTTCCAGGAATTGATGCAGAGTGAAAGGAGCAGATTGAGGAGAACATTTTACACAGAGACTGATACACTGTGGTACAATCAAGTATAATGCACTTCTCTACTAGCAGCAATGCAAGAATCCAGAGAAGCAAGGCTGAAGGACTTATGAGAAAGAAAACTAGCCACATTCAGAGTAAGAACTGTGGGAGGAAAAACACAGAAGGAAAACAACTTCTTGAACATATGGGTCTAATGAGGATATTATTGGGGATGTAGACACTAAATGATAACTCTAGTCCAACTATCAATAATATGGAATTAGGTCTTAATCAATGATACATGTAAAACCCAGGGGAATTTTGTGTCAGCTAAAAGGGTTTAGGAGGGCTTTGGGGAGAGGGAGAAAACATGAAACATGTAACTATAGGAGAATACTCAAAATAAAAATAAATAAATAAAATAAATTTATATCTGTCCCACAAGTCTATAGGACAAATACTGAAATGTTGCACTTACCCATTAGCAGCCAGGACTACAGAAAATTGCCATACTATAAGAGAAAAAAAGGACTAGATTTTGATGTAAGAGGGAAATATGTTTCCCTGGTCTGAATTTATCTTCACCCTCAGTGATATAGGAGCCAAATGGCACCCAAACTAAGGTATCTGTCAGAATGTGGCATATGTCAAACAGCCACTACTTCAAATCTTAAACAAGTCCTCTCTCTTGGTGCAGATCTCATCAATCCCACAAGGATTGCTGGTCTCCTTGACCTTGTGTTTATTGGTACTGTACAATGGCTCTAGTGTGATCCCTTCTCCTGGAATCAGCCACATTTATTAATCACAGTCTCATAATATTTAATAATCAATGGCAGGTTTCCATAGTCTAAAGTTTTTGGGTATGCATTGATATTAGGACTTTTCAGTCTTGATATTAGGATCAATGCATACCCAATTTTTTTTTAATTTTAATGTAATGTTGAACTTCCTGCCCTTCAGCAATGGAGTTTATTCCTGCTGACACTGCTCAGAACCCTTGCTTTTGGCTGTCCCTGCTTGGCCTTAGATGGTAGGCAAATAACCACAGAGTTCTCAGGTTAAGGTTAAGGGGTTTATTGATAACAGGAGTAATGGGAATAATGCAGTGGTAAGAGGGTTAGGAAATACTGAAAAGTAGGGGTGAAAGGTTTATCTGACTCACGTTGAGAATAGGTCTTGTCTGGATGCTTTTCTGCTGACCCAGGACAGCAATCTTGGGTCAGAGTGAGGTGGTCTCTGGATAATAAATAAAGTTGATTTTTGACTAAAGGTTTGCCAGTAGTGCTTATAGTATTGATAAGTTGTTCTGCAGGCTTGGTTTAACCCTGTCCTAATCCTAACCAGTACCCACATTCTGACTCCCACCACCCAGGGATACCAGGGAGTATGGGTTAAGCAAGAGGTCAGGGGAGAAGTCAGGAAAGAACAAAACCCAGCCCTGGGTCTCTGGGGCTTTATATACCATTGGCCCAACTGGCAGTTGGTGTTTGCCCCGTGGTTCATGCCAAAGTCAACATTCCAATTGCCCCAAGTAAACATGGCAATGTTAATCATCCTATATTACCAGAGTCTACATCCCAAATCATATCCACAACAACCCATGTGTTCAAGCAGTTGTTTTTCTTCTGTGTTTCTACTGCTATAGTTTTTCCTCTAAATGTGGTTAGTGTACTTTTTCATAGGTCCCTCAGAGTTGTCCTGGGTCGTTGCATTGCTGCTAGTACAGGAGTCCATTACATTCAATTTTATGATAGTCTCTGTGTCCAATGTTCTCCTGATTCTGCTCTTTTCACTCTGTATCAATTCCTGGAGGTTATTCCGGTTTACATGTAATTCTTCCAGTTCATTATTTCTAGGGTGATTTTTAAATGGAATTTCTCTTCCTAACTTTTGCTGCTGAGTTGTATTGGAAATATTTAGAAATGCTGATGATTTATGTGCATTTATTTTGTACCCTGCAACTTTGCTAAAGTTGTTGACTATTTCCACTAACCTTTTAGTTGATTTTCTGGGTTAAGTAAACCATCATATCCTCTGCAAAGAGGATAGTTTAGTCTCCTAATTACCTATTTTAATACCTTCAATTTCTTTTTCGTCTCTAATTGCTACTGCTAGTATTTCTAGTACAATATTAAATAATAGGGGTGATAATTGGGCATTCTTGCTTTACTCCTGATCTCATTGGGAAGAATTCTAATTCATCCCCACTGTAGATGATGCTTGCTGATGGTTTTAAATATATACCATTTATTATTTTTTGGAAAGGCCCTTCTATTCCTATACTTTCTAGGATTTTCAATGAGAATGAGTGTTGTATTTTGTCAAAGGCTTTTTATTGTATCTGTTGAGATAATCATGTGATTTCTGTTATTTTGGTTGTTGATAAGGTCAATTTTGTGGATGGTTTTCCTAATATTAACCTTTCCTTGCATTTTTTCTTTTAAGTTAAAATAGCTATAGAGCCTCTCTTTGTTAACAACAACTAGCATCCTCAGGTCTTCCACCTGGGCAGAGGCTGATACTTTGCCTCCAGGGGAAGTAAACCTATCCCCACAAGCTTCCATCTCACAGCCCAGAAGTTCTTTTTATTAAGGCCTTTCCAAATTCCAAGTGTCTCTACTAAGGAGATCCAATTTTAAAACCACTTAGAGCAAACATCCAACAGTCCTTTTGCCCCAGGCAAATTCAGAGGTGTGACTTTCTGCCTGCTTTGTGAAAACACTGGATCTATGGTGTTTAGCCCTTAAGGGACAGGTGAGAATTAAGAAAGTTAACACCCCTCTTAGCCTGAGCCTAGTTGATTAAGGGAGTGCCTCTATTTACACAAAATTTTCTTCTCTGAAGTAGCTAAAAGGACCACACCCTGACTCTAATTCCTAGCCATTACATACTAGGGTAGCACTGTCTACTGATAAAAATTAGCTTCATGCCTATCTAATTGCCAAAGACAAGAAGGCAACAATTTACACAGATTCTAGATATGCATTTGGAATGTCATTCAATACGTATGCTATGGCTTCAAAGGGGACTTTTATCATCAGCTTGAAAATATATTGCAAATGCAGAAATCATTATTGAAGTTCTTTCTGCTCTCTAGCTACACAAAGCCCTACCCTTAGTTCATTGCTCCACCCATATAGGTGGAATTGACCCTGTCTTTAGAGGGAATCACTTGACAGATACTGCCGCAAAACCCATTGCCTTAGAAGGACCTGAATTAATTTTAATTTTGGCAATGAGTAAGAATTTAGATTTATCCCTTTCCTATAATGAACAGAAAGTGGAAAATGGGGAAAAAATCCAAATCAAAATAGATAATGGTGTATGGGCGTCATCTGAAGGAAAACCCCTGCTCCATAGAAGTTTTTTAAACCAAATTTGTTTATCTATTCACAAAAATGGTCACTTTGGCACCCAGGGTTTTCTAGACTCTGATAAAAGAGTATTGAAAGCCCTTGGTATAACTACCATAGCCTTTAATGTGTGTGCAACCTTCCCTACCTGCCAAGTATATAACGAACTCTCCTTTTATGTCAAAGTATTTGGTGGGCTACCTTTAGCTTACACACATTTTGAACATCTACTTTCATACTTTCAATTGTGCCACAATGTATCAGTCTAGTTTCAAGCTCAGCCTGGGTACAGCTCATTCCATCGTTTTATAACTAGCACCTTCCTCTTTCTAGTTTCATTACTAGCTTAAGCCCCCTTTACCTACTCATTACACCCTAAATGATCACCCCAGTGCAACTATCAACAATATGGAAATAGGTCTTGATTGATGACATATGTAAAAACCAGTAGAAATGCACCAATGTGCATTTCTGCAAGTGTTGGGAGGAGTGGAGGATGAGGGAAGAGTAAGAACATGAGTCATGTTACCATGTAAAATTTTTTATTATAAAAAATAAAACAAATAAACAAACAATTACATAAATAAATACATTAAATCACCCTAGATAATATAAAATATTTAGGAATCTATCTGCCAAGATAAATCCAGGAATTAAATAAACACAACTATAAAACACTTTTCACACAATGAAAACTAGATTTAAATAATTGGAATAACATTAATTGCTCAAGGGTAGGATGAGCTAACATAATAAAAATAACAATCCCACCCGAATTAATTTGCTTATTCAATGCAAAACCTATCAAACTACCAAGAAACTTGTTACTCAATTAGGAAAAAAAATATATCAAAGTTCATTTAGAAAGGTAAAAGACCAAGAATATCAAGGGAAATAATGAAAAAAATGTGAAAGATGGGGGCCTAGCAGTACTGGATCTTAAATTGTACTATAAAGCAGTGGTCATTAAAACAATGTTGTCCTAGCTAAGAGACAGAAGAGAGGATCAATGGAATAGACTTGGGGTAAATGTCCTCAGCAAGATAGTATACAGTAAACCCAAAGATCCCAGCTTTTGGTACAAGAACCCATTGTTTGACAAAAGCTGCTGGGAAAATTGGAAAACAGTATGGGAGAGATTAGGTTTAGATCAACGTCTCACATCCTATACCAATATAAATTCAGAAAGAGTAAATGGTTTAAATATAAAGTAAGTAAATTAGGTGAAAATATGATAGTATACATGTCAGGTTTATGTGAAAGAAAATAGTTTAAGATCAAGCTAGAAATAGAGAATATTAGAAAATGTAAAATGAATAAATTTGATTACACTAAATTAAAAAGGTTTTGTACAAACAAAAGTAATGCATTTATAAATATCAGGGAAGCAACAAATTGGGGGAAAATTCTTTATAACAAAATCCTCTGATGAAGGTCTAATTTTTCAAATATATAAGGAACAAAATTAATTGTACAAAAAAATCAAGCCATTCCCCAATTGAAAATGGGCAAGGGGCATTAATGGGCAGTTTTCAGATTAAGAAATCAAAACTATCAACAAGCACATGAAAAAGTGTTCTAAATCTCTTATAATTAGAGAAATACAAATCAAAATAGATCTGAGGTACTACCTCATACCTAGCAGATTGACTAAAATGATAGCAGGGGAGAGTAATGAATGTTGGAGGGGATGTGGCAAAATTGGGACATTAATGCATTGCTGGTAGAGTTGTGAATTGATTCAACCATTCTGGATGGCAATTTGGAACTATGCCCAAAGAGCTCTAAAAGGCTGCCTGCCCTTTGATCCAGCCATACCATTGCTGGGTTTGTACCCCAAAGAGATCATAGATAAAAAGACTTTTACATAATTATTTATAGCCGCACTTTTTGTGGTGGCAAAAAACTGGAAGATGAGAGTATGCCTTTCAATTGGGGAATGGCTGAACAAATTGTGGTATATATTGGTGATGGAATACTATTATGCTAAAAGGAATAATGAATTGGAGGAATTCCATGTGAACTGGAATGACCTCCAGGAATTTGTACAGAGTGAAAGGAGCAGAACCAAGAGAACATTATACACAGAGACTGATACATTGTGGCACAATCGAAAGTAATGGACTTTTCTACTAAAAGCAATGCAATGACCCAAGACAATTCAGAGAGACTTATGAGATAGAACATTATCTTCATCCAGAGAAAGAACTGTGGTAGGAGAAACAGAGAAGAAAAACATTTCCTTGATCACATGATTCCATGGGGTTAGGATTGGGGATGTAGACTATAAATGATCATTTTAATGCACATATTAATAATATGGAAATAGGTTCTGATCTATGATACATGTAAAACCTAGTTAAATTGCTTGTGGTCTATGGGAGGGAGGAGGGAAAAGGGGAGGGAAAGAATCATGTAACCATGGGAAAATAGTCTAAATTAATTAAAGTAATTAAAATAATAAAAGTACATATTTAAAAATGATAGATTTTCCTAAAATCTCTTTAAATTAAATAAATTTTTATTTTTGTTTTTCTGAGATAATGATTGCTACCTTTGCTTTTCTTTCCTTTTTTCCTTTCTTTTTTTTATTTTAACTCTTCACTTCTGTGTATTGCTCCTAGGTGTGGTTAGTGTGGGCAATGAGGTTCAAGTGAGGAAGTGTCTGAGGCCGGCTTTGAACCTAGAACCTCCCATCTCTAGGCCTGACTCTCAATCCACTGAGCTACCCAGCTGCCCCCTACCTTTGCTTTTTTGATTTCCACTGATACATAATCAATTTGGTTCTAAACCTTTATCTTTACTGTGTGTGTCTCCTGGCTTTAAGTATGTTTCTTATAGTCAAGGTATTATATGGTACTGCTTTTTAATTTACTCTGCTATCCTCTTCAGTTTTATAAGTGAATTCATCCCATTTACATTCGCAGTTATGGTTACTAGGTGGTTCTATTCATATGTTCCCTCTGTTTATACTTCTCTCTCACTTTTCAGTTTTTCACTTTTCACAGAACACAAAGATGTTCTGACTCTGACCACATCCTCTCCTAATCCATTTTCTCTTTTTTCATCTCCTCTCATTCTCATATTCAAATCTCCCTCCTAGTTCCCTTCTCAGTAAGTGAAGTATCTATAACTGACTGAATATGGATATTATTTCCACTTTGAATTGATTCTGATAAGAGTAAGCTTCATGCATTGCCCACCAATGCTCCATCTTTTCCTCAATTGTATTCACTCTTACATGTCTTTTGTTGTTCATAATCTAAGAATATTTATCTCCTTGAACTACTTTTTTTCTTCTTCAAGTGTGCTCTTCTTTCCTATATCTCAGTTTTTGAGAGGATAGTTTTTCAGGATGTGATTGGTAGATTTTTTTCAGTTGCAATTTCCCCCTCAGTCAAGGATATCAGGAGAGTTTTACCGGATGATTTCTTCTAACATGGTATCTAGTCTCCTTTTTTAAAAAAAAGTCATGATTTTCTGTTATTCCACAGCTTCTTAGATTGTGTCACCTGGGGGCAATGAAGTAGCTCAATATATAAAGAGTTGGACCCAGATGTGGGAAGTCCTGGACTAAAATCTTTCTTCAGACAGTTCCTAGCTATGTGACAAGTCATTTAACCTCAATTGCTTTGTTTCTGCCTTAAAACAAATGTTTCGTATCAATTCTAATACAGAAGAAAAGGGTTAAAATGATTTCTCTCTCAGACCCATTTTCTAGGTCTTTTTGTCCAGTGATATATTTCAAATTTTTTCTTTTTCCATCCTTTCAATTTTGTTTTATTGTTTCCTAATTTCTGATGGGGTCCTTAGCTTCCACATGAACAATTCTAATTTTTAAGAAATTATTTCCTTCTTTAAGTCTTTGTTTTTTCTTATCCATTTGGTCTATTCAACCTTTTAGGAAGCTTTTTCTTAAATTGATTTTTCCCCAACCTTTTCACTCTGTAATTTCTCTTATTTGAATTTTTGAAACTCCAAGTTCTTTTCAGGCCTTAAAACTTTTTGAACTTGTAACTGAAGCTCCACATATTTTCATTTTGGCATGATTATCCTTTTCAATTTGTATTCTGACCTCCCCTGTCACTAAATTAACACTCTAAGGAGAGGGTTTTTCCTTTTCATTTTGCTCCTCTTACCAGTTTATCTCCTTCTCCTTCCCTTTCTCTTTTCCTCCATCCCTTCTTCCTTCCTTTTATTCCTTTTTTCCCTTTCTTCTCCATGTGTTGAAATTTTGTTTTACTTTTTATGTAGAGTAAGTTCTATTCCAAGCATGCAGTGTAGTGTGATTTGGTGTTTGAAGAGGGTACAAATGTCTTTGTGTCCTACAGTGTGCACAGGGTAGGGGATGTGGGGATTTTGACTTCCTGGCAGCTGTTTAGTCCAGTTGGATTCTGCTGTTCTTCTTCTAAGTGTCTCAGGAGTTGTGTTTTCTTCAATCCTATTTTTCCCCCCAAGGCTACTCTAGGCTGGATGATCTAGCTTGTATCTTTCTCTGGAACCATGTTTGGTAGAAAATTATCTTGCTTGTACTCTCTACTAAACTGCGCTAGGTGAGCTGGTCTCACTTGTAACTCTCCTGGCTACACTTGACGATTTGGTCCTACCTATACCTATTCTTGGTTTGATTTCAGTGCATTGGTCTCACTGGTATCTTTCCAAGCTCTGCTGTGTGGGATGGTCCTAATGGTACCTTTCCTTGGGCCCCATGTGGTAAGGTGGTCTGTACTCTGCTGGTTCCCCGATGACACATGTGCTGGGATTCTATCCTTTTGTAACTCATTGAACTGGTTCCTTCCTGCTTTTCTTCATTTTGAAGTATTATTATTTTCTTTTTTGTGTGTGTATATTTAGATATTAGTTGGGTTCATTCCTCACTCAGCCATCTTAGTTCCTGAAAGCACAAGTCCTGGAAATCACTTTCAAAGTATTATTTTGAGTTTCAAATTCTAACACTCAGTCCAGGCTCTCCCACATTTACTGAGAAGCCAAGAAATGTGATACTTATTTTACAGTCATGCAAAGCATTACATTACCTGTGTTTTTAGAAAGAAAAGCAAGAAAAAGATCCTTTAGTTTGCTCTGAGAGTCCATTATTTATCTATTGTATGTAGATAACATATTTCATCATGAGTCCTTTGAAATGATCATATTTCAGTGTATTGATAAAAATTGCTAAGTCTTTCAGAGTTGATTTTCATTGTAACATTGGTTTTAGTGTGCATTTATTCATCTGGTTCTGCTCATTTCAGTTCTTACAAGACTTCTCAGGGTTTTCAGTACCCATCCCCTTCATCATTTCTTAGAATCTAATAGCATTCTTTCGCAGTTATATGCAATAACTTATTCAGCCATTCCTCAATTCTTAGGCATCCTCTCAATTTCCAGTTCTTTGCCACCATAAATGGATCTGCTATATTTTTGTACATTTGGCTTCTTTTCCTTTTTTCACCAATCTCTTTGTGGTGTAGAACTAATAAAGGAATTATTATTAGTCAAGGGTATCCATAGTTTTATATTCCTTTGGCAACAGTTCCAAATCATTCTCCAGAGAGATTAAAGTAGTTAAAACTTCACCAAGGGGCAGCTGGGTAGTTCAGTGGAGTGAGAGTCAGGCCTAGAGACAGGAGTTCCTAGGTTCAAAACCTGGCCTCAGCCACTTCCCAGCTGTGTGACCCTGGGCAAGTCACTTGACCCCCATTGCCCACCCTTACCAATCTTCCACCTATGAGACAATACACCAAAGTACAAGGGTTTAAAAAAAAACTTCACCAAGAGTGCATTAGTGTACCTATTTTGGAAGAAAGCAATTTTATATGTTGAGGAGTGTGAGGTCATATTGTAAAGAACCTAAGTATTTTCATTTAAAAATCTGAATAAATTATGTGAGTTTATCTATAAACACAATTTTAGTATAAAAGATAACACAATATAATGAATGTTTTCATTGGAGTAAGGGATGGTATTTTTGAGTTGATTATAAAAGAAGTTTCATCAATTTTACTAATTTTTTTCAATATCAGAAGAAAAAACCCTAATATTAAAAAGAAGCCATATGTGCTGTGGCACATATATAAACCCTTTTAATGGGGGGACTAAGTCCAGGACTACTGAACTTAAATGCAGTTAAAAGACAAACAAGTACCTACATTGTTAGCCACCAATAAGATGAGCCTTCAGGAGAATGGGAACATAGGGTTGCCTAAAAGTGTAAAAACAAATCCAGGTCAGAAGTGAAACTAAGTCCCAGTAATTAGGACTAGTTTGATTGGGTCCAACGGTGACTAGTAAACTTCTGGTTTAGATAAGATGAGGAGATTCAGCCACAAAACAAAGAAATGCAAGCAAAGAAACAATAGAATAAATGAACAAATGAATGAGTGGACTAATAGAGATAGATAAATAGACAGACAGAGACAGACAGACAGACAGACAGACAGACAGACAGATAGATAGATAGATAGATAGATAGACTCACACACACACATTCACATATACACTGATACTGACAGAGAGTTAGATTGTTCCTTTTCCTTCAATTACTTTTTTTCCTCTATATAAAAGTTTTTCAAGTACAAGAAGCTTTCCTAATACTGGGACTAAAATGTGGACGTTTAAAACATCTGAAACATCAGTTACCTACTTTGTCCTCTTGTCATGTCTCACGTTCATTTCCCTGTCATTTTGAGGCATCTGCATTTCCATTCACCTTTTAAATGTCAGTGGAAACATGAGCCACACTGAAAGATGAATCATGGCATTGCATGCATAAAAGACTTTGAGAAAGCAAGGGGTAGGTTGTTCATGATGTTTTTGATATCATTCCACAAATCTGATTTGTCCATAATTTGTGATGGTTAAAATAATTAAAATACTGAGTTGACAAAAAAAAATAACAAAAAACTTGCTATAGAATTGTTATAAAACTAGATTTATGTTAAAAATTGTGCTTTCTCTAAGTACAGAATTCAGAACTGTAAGGAACCATAGAGGATAATCAATCATCAATTAAACTCCTTCATTTTTTGGTATAAAGAAATCTAGAGCTATAGAGATCTGACTGAAATCACAAAGTAAATGTCTAGGGACAGAATCATTCAAGAGTTTGTTCTAATCACTATGATTCCTAACCCTATCTCTCTATTATAATTAATCTGTATATAATTTGTATTTATTTACTGATAACATGTTGTATCCTTCCTAGTTTAATGTAAACTCCTCAAGCACAGAGGCAATTTTGTTTTTGTCCTTGGTCAATAGTAGAAGCTTAATGACTCTTTGTTAAATTGAGTAGAATTGTCCATCCTCAAAAAATAACAATTTTTCAGAGCTTAAAGGAATCTTATTCTAGACCATTACTTCAATCAATCAATAAGCATTATTAAGCAGCTACTTTGTAGTAGGGTTACTCTGTTAGGAAGAGGGGGATACAAAAGAGAAATGAAACAATCTATGCCATCAAGGAGCTTATATGCTATTGAATAATACTTGTACAAAAATAAGTGATCGTCCCAATTACCTCAGAGGGAGAGCTCATTACCTCATGATGCAGGCCATTCTATTTTTAGATAGTTCTTTTATGTGTCTATAGACATTTATTTGGGTTTCTGTAAAATATGTATCCCTCATACAAACTTACCATTTCCTTATTTATAAACATTCTAAAACTATTTCATGATACCCCTTTTTTGATATACCCTTTTTTAATATATGTTTGATGTACCCTTTTTTGATATACCCTTCCCTTAAGATTATATTATGTAGGTCTTATATACCTAAAGCATTTCATGTACCTATGTGCATGTAGACATAAAATATATGTTTATATTTATGTTTACATACAACAAATATGCATATATATCCACATACCTCTATATAATCACACATTCATACATACAATTCTGTGTTTTGTAAATATTGTATATTTATAAGTAACTGCATGGGAATGAAAGGTCCAACTTGCCACCATATCCACTTGCCCTTTTCCTGATTTTTTCCTATAATATCTAAGGGAAATCTTCTCAAGAAGAAAAGAGCTGGGGACAGCTGGGTAGCTCAGTGGATTGAGAGCCAAGCCTAGAGATGGGAGGTCCTGGGTTCAAATCTGACCTCAAACACTTCCAAGCTCTGTGACCCTGGGCAAGTCACTTGACCCCCATTGCCTACCCTTACCACTCTTCTGCCTTGGAGCCAATACACAGTATTGACTCCAAGATGGAAGATAAGGGTTTTTAAAAAAAAAGAAGAAAAGAGCTGACTTGGAAAAGGTCCAGAGTTGTAATACCAGTACTAAGCTTATACTATAAAGAGATTATTGAAAGAAAAGGGCTTATATGATCAAAACATTCATAGCATGAATAACCTCTTCCTTTGTAATGCCAAAGACCTAGAAACTTAAATGGTGTCTTGCTACAGGGGATGGCTGAACAAAGTATAATCTATGAATGTAATAGCATATTATGGTCTAATACACAAAATTATAAAATGTAGTTATATGGAAAACTTAGATAACTTGGGGAAAAATAAAATCTTGAAAGATTTAAACATTCTGATTATTTCAGTAACCAACTATGATTAAAGAGGATCACTGGAAGCAAGGGAAGGAACAAATCAAAGCAAATATAAATAAATAAATGCTCAAAGATATAATAGGCTTAAGATATAAAACTTACATATATTTTGGACAATAGTCAAAGTAGCAATTTATTTTTCTTTACAATATTTATTTATACTGGGTTTTCTTTATATTATTTTACCAATTGGAGGTGGAGGATAGGATGAGAGAGAGAGAAAATAACTTGCATTAAAGAAAAAAAATAAATTTAAAAGGCTAAATTGGTACTCAAAAAGATGCCACTAGGCAGGTCATGGAAAAGAAGTTTTAATAACAAAAATTTTAAAAGCATGGTAAAAATATGCTTTAAAGTATCCTTCCCATTCATACTTTCACCAAGACTTGGTCTCATGTATATTATGCTAAGTGATAATGTGGCATAGCAGTATGTCTGCAGACTTTCAGTGAAAAGAATACAGATTTGAATATTGGCTCCTCCATTTACTATCGATGGGGACTTGACCAAATTATAAATCTTTCTTTGCTTCAGTATTCACAGAAAGAAAAGCAATTCCATTAATTAATAAAAGGGTAAAGAAAGTGGAGTACATAAGTTTAGTGATATGGTACTAAATTGTAAATAATAATGGATATGAATGTTCATTGATTAATATGAATAATTTTTAAAAGCCTGTGGAAACCTGTATTAATCAATGTACAGTGATCCCTCACCTATCCTGGGAGTAACATTCCAGAGACCTCTGTGACTGGTTAAAATCCATGAAGTAGAGGCATTATATTTATGTTATTATTTATTCTATGTTTATAATAAATTATATATATATGTATTTATATATATATTTATATATGGCTTTATAAAACCTTCCACTCTCTTATAAACCTTTTCTACACTCTTATAAACACTGAGCCAATCAGCACCTAGGATACAAAACAGAGGACTGTGGTTGGTTGCCTTTCATTCCATCAGCCAATAGTGTGCTGTGTACAATCTCACCTAGGCAAAGTCGTTCAAGCAATAGTGGCATATTGCATTTCTATTCTGTACAATATGGCATTCATCCTCAAAGTCCCACGATATAGCAAAAACTCTGCAATACAGAATTAATATGTAATTCTGTATTGCAGAGTTTTTGCAATATATATGTGTATATGTATGTATGTATTTTTTAAAACCCTCAATATAGTGAAGCTGCTATAAGTGAACCATGATATAGTGAGGGATGACTGTAGAGTGAAATAACCAGAACTAAGAAAACACTACATGTGACTAGCAATGGAAATGGGGGGGTGGTGGGTAGGAATGAAAATATATTCTACAATGACTAAGCCTGTCTCCAGGGAAGAGATTAGAAAATGCACCTGCCTTTTTCAGATGGAGGGAAAATAAGTAGAAAACATACTATCAGATTCAATTTATGGCTTGCTTAGTTATGAACATCTTCCCCCTTTCTTTTTCATTCTTTTTATAAAGGCTTATTAAATGTATTGGGGAACAATATGTTCAGAAATCAATCAATTACTAAAATATTGTTAATTATCCACTACGTGGCAGGTACAGTTCTCAGTTAGTGGAATACAAATACAATGGAAGAAATAATTCCTCTTCAAAAGGTGTTTTTATTCTGGGAGTGACAAGTATATTATACATGTATATACATACACATACATGTTGGTATGTATTGAGTGAGTGTGTTATAAAAATAAAAAATATAATACATTTTAAAATATTTAACTATAAGGTAATTTGGGAATAAGAACAGGACACTAACAATTGGAGGGATCAGTAAAGGCATTATTTTTAAAATACTGTTTGAGAAATCTGGAATAAAATGATATTTTTGATGAGGCAGAGGTAAAGCAGAAGTGTATTCAACTACAGGGAATAATGTTCAATTGGAATAGAAGAAAAAGTTAGAATCATATCACGAAGAGTTTTTAAGGTAAGGAATTTTTTTCTTTCTTTTTTTCTCCCCACAGGGGCAGATTAGAGACTGGGATTTATTGAGTCAGAAGAGCACAAGAGTAAATTTTTCCCTCAGTAAAATTCACTTTGTCAACAGTATTTAAGATGGACTAGATGGGTGAGAGATAAGGCAGGGAAATCATTAGAAGGCCATTGGAGATATAGGGGATGTAGAAAAAATCTGGACCATATTACATTGTTGGTGGAGTGTGAACCACCATTCTGGAAAGCAATTTGAAAGCATACCCAAATGGCCATAAAATTGTGCATTCCTTTTGATCCAGCAATACTAAAACTAGGTCCGCATCCCAGAGTGATCAAAGACAGGGGGAAAAGACCATTTGTACAGAAATATTTATAATAGCCCTTTTCATGGTGGCAAAGAACTGGAAACAAAGAATGTTTATCAATTGAGGAAAGATTGAACAAATTGTGGTATATGATTGGAATGCAATACTTCCTAACATTAAGAAATGACAAACAAGATGATCACAAAAAGATCTGGAAAGACTTATATGAAGTTAGTAGAACCAGGAGAACATTATAGATAATAAAAGCAATAATGTGCAATGGCCAACTGTGTATGATTTCACTATTATCAACAATGCAAAAAGGACAGTTCCAAAGATTCAGGATGAAAAAGGCTATCCACTACCACAGAAATAATTAATAGAGTCTGAATGAAAATCGAAGCATATCATTCTTTACTTTGTTTCCTTTATGGATTTTTCTCTGTTTAAGCAATATGTGTCTTCTTTCACAAAATGATAAACATAAAAATATATATTGTATGATTACTCATGTACAACCTGTATCATATTATCTGCCATCTTGGGGTAGGGAGAGAGGAGTAATGGAGGGAAAGAAAATTGTTTCCAAAATGTCAGAAGGTGTTTTAGAAATTATATTGGCATGCTACCTGGAAAAGAAATTTAAAAAGAGGAACATTGAAGGGTATGGTTTCAGAAAAAGTTCTGGGAAAAATTACAAGAATTGGTGTAAGGAAAGTAGGGACAAACAGGAAAACATTATACACAGTAACAGTAAATTTGAAACAATAGTCAACATTGAACATTTTAGCTGCATACTCTGATCAATGCAAAGATGCATGACAATTCCAAAGACTCATGAAGAGAAAATGTTATCCACTTCCAGAGAGAACTCATGAGTTCAAATTATACTGAAGTGCAAATTGAAGCAATCATTTTTGTCTTTCTTATTTTTCTTCCTTTTTTGCAATATGAATAATTTCAAAATATATTTTGCATGACTTGAAATGGTATCATATTACTTGTCTTTTTTTAAAATAATTTTTATTTTTTAGAAAAGTTATCATGGTTACATGATTCATGTTCTTACTTTCCCCTTCCCCGCCCCGACTCATTCCCCAACCCCCATAGCCTATACACATTTCCACTGATTTTAACATGTGTCATTGATCAAGACTTATTTCCAAATTGTTGATAGTTGCATTAGTGTGGTAGTTTCGAGTCTACATTCCCAATCATGTCTTCTGCAATCCAAATGTTCAAGAAGTTGCTTTTCTTCGGTGTTTCCTCTCCTGCAGTTCTTCCTCTGAATGTGGGTAGCATTCTTTTCCACAAGTCTCTCAGAATTGTTATGGATCATTGCATTGCTGCTAGTACAAAAGTCCATTACATTCTATTTTACAACAGTGTATTGGTCTCTGTGTACAATGTTCTTCTGGCTCTGCTTCTTTCACTCTGCATCAAATCCTAGAGGTCTTTCCAGTTCACATGGAAATCCTCCAATTTATTATTATTACATTGAGCACAATAGTATTAAATTACCAGCATATACCACAATTTGTTTAGCCATTCCCAAATAGAAGGGCCTACCATTGTTTTCCAGTTTTTTGAAACCACAAAAAGCACGGCTATAAATATTTTCCTACCAGTCTATTTATCTATGATCTCTGTGGGGTACATACCCAACAATGGTATGGCTGGATCAAAGGGAAGCCAATTGTTCATAGTCCTTTGAGCATAGTTCCAAATTGCTATCCAGAATGGTTGGATCAGTTCACAACTCCATCAGCAATGCATTAATGTCCAAGTTTTGCCACATCCCCTCCAACATTCATTACTCTCCCCTTCTTTCATTTTAGCCAGTCTGCTAGGTGTGAGGTGATATCTCAGAGTTGTTTTGATTTGCATTTCTCTAATTATTAGAGATTTAGAACACTTTCTCATGTGTTTATTGATACTTTTGATTTCTTTATTTGAAAATTGCCTATTCATGTCTCTTATGCATTTATTGATTGGGGAATGGCTTGATTTTTTTATACAATTGATTTAATTCCTTGTATATTTGAGTAATTAGACCCCTGTCAGAGTTTTTTGTTATAAAGATTTTTTTCCCAATTTGTTGTTTCCCTTCTGATTTTGGTTGCATTGTTTTTCTTTGTACAAAAGCTTTTTAATTTAGTATAATCAAAATAATTTATTTTACATTTTGTAATTTTCTCTAACTTTTGCTTGGTTTTAAAATCTTTCCTTAGTATGACAAGTATACTCTTCTGTGTCCACTTAATTTATGTATAGATTCCATCTTTATATTAAGGTCATTCACCCATTCTGAATTTATCTTGGTGCAGGGTGTGAGACGTTGATCTAAATGTAATCTCTCCCATATTGTTTTCCAATTTTCCCAGCAGTTTTTGTCAAATAGTGGATTTTTAATCTAAAAGTTGGGCTCTTTGGGTTTATCATACAGTGTCTTGCTGATTTCACTTACTCAACATCTATTCCACTGATTTTCCCTCCTGTCTCTTAGACAGTACCATATCGTTTTGATGACTGCTCCTTTATAGCATAGTTTAATATCTGTTACTGTTAGGCCACCTTCCTTCACATTTTTTTTCAATATTTCCCTTGATATTCTTGATCTTTTGTTATTCCAAATGCACTTTGTTATAGCATTTTTTTTCTAATTCAGTAAAGAAGTTTTTTGGTAGTTTGTTAGCTATGGTACTAACAAATTAATTAATTTGGATAGAATGGTCATTTTTTTGTTAGCTCTTTCTACCCAGGGGCAATCAGTGTTTTTCCAGTTGTTTAGATCTAGTTTTAATTATTTGGAAAGAGTTTTGAAGTTGTTTTAGTATAATTCCTGTGTTTGTTTTTGTAGATAGATTCCTAAGTATTTTATATTGTCTAGGGTGATTTTAAATGGTGTTTCTCTTTCTACCTTTTGCTGGTGTGATGAGTTGGAAATATATAGAAATGCTAATGATTTATGTGCATTTATTTTGTATCCTGCAACTTTGCTAAAGTTTTTGATTATTTCTACAAGCTTCTTAGTTGATTCTCTAGGATATTTTAAGTGATAGCTTAGTCTCATCCTTGCCTATTTTAATGCATTCAATTTCTTTTTCTTCTCTAATTGCTACTGCTAGTGTTTCTAGTACTATGTTAAAGGATAGAGGTGATAATGGCATTAGGTATATACTGTTTATTATTTTTAGGAAAGGTCCTTCTATTACTATACTTTCTGGTGTTGTCAATAGAAATGGGTGCTCTATTTTGTTAAAGCCTTTTTCAGCATCTATTGAGATAATCATGTGATTTTCACTTGTTAGCTTGTTGATAAGGTCAATAATGTGGATGGTTTTCCTAATGTAGAACCATCCTTGCATTCCTGGTATAAATCCCACCTGATCATGGTGGATTATCTTCTTAATTACATGCTGGAGTCTCTTTGCTAGTATTCTATTTAAGATTTTTGCATCTATGTTCATTAGGGAGATTGGTCTGTAGTTTTCTTTCTCTGTTTTTGATCTACCTGGCTTGGGAATCAGTACCATATTTGTGTCATAAAAGGAATTTGTTAGTACTCATTATTTGCTTATTATATCAAATAATTTGTATAGAATTAGAATTAGTTGTTCTTTGAATATTTGATAGAATTCACTTGTAAATCCATCAGGCCCTGGTGATTTTTTTAAGGAGTTCTTTGATGGTTTGTTCAATTTCTTTTTCAGATATGTGATTGTTTAGGTATTCTTTTTCTTCTGCTGTTAATCTAGGCAATTTATATTTTTGTAAATATTCATCCATATTACCTACATTGCTCTATCTATTGCCATATAATTTGGCAAAATACTTTTTAATGATTACCTTAATTTCCTCTTCATTAGAGGTGATGTCTCCTTTTTCATCTTTGATACAGTCAATTTGGTTTCCTTCTTTCCTTTTTCATTAGATTGACAAATACTTTGTCAATTTTGTCTTTTTTTAAAATACCAGCTTCTAGTCTTATTTATTCATTCAATAGTTATTTTACTTTCAATTTTACTAATTTCTCCCTTGATTTTTAATATTTTTAATTTAGTTTTCATCTGGGGATTTTTAATTTGCTCACTTTCTAGTTTTTTAGATTGCATGCCCAATCAATTAATCTTCCCTTCTTAATTTGTTAATATATGCACTCAAGGATATAAATTTCCCCCTGAGTACTGCCTTAGCTGCATCCTACAGAGTTTGTTAGGATGTTTCATCATTGCAATTCTCTTCAATAAAATTGTTGATTATTTCTATGATTTTTTTACCTAACTGGTTTTGGAGAATCATATTAAATATCCAATTAGTTTTTGATTAGCCTGTCCAGGTACCTTTACTGATCATTATTTTTGTTGCATTATGATCTGAGAAGGTTACATTTATTAGTTCTGCTCTTTTGCATTTGTTTGCAATGTTTATATGCCCTATTACATGGTCAATCTTTGTAAATGTCCCATGTGCAGCTGAAAGGAAGTTCTATTCCTTTTTGTCACTGTTTATTTTTCTCACATATATATTAAATATAATTTTTCTAGGACTTCATTCACCTCTCTTATCTATTTCTTACTTATTTTTGGTTTGATTTATCTAGATATGAAAGAAGAATATTTAGATCTCCCAGTAGTATGGTTTTACTATCTATTTCCTTCTTCAGCTCTGCCAGTTTTTTCTTTAGGAATTTGGATGCTATGGCATTTGGTGCATACATATTGAATATTGCTATGTCCTCATTGTCTGGACAGCCTTTTACCAGGATGTAATTGCCTTCCCTGTTTCTTTTAATCAGATCTATTTTTATTTTAGTTTTGTCAGAAATCATGATTGCCACTCCTGACTTCTTTTTCTTATTTGAAGACCAAAAGATTTTGCTCTAGCCCTTTACCTTAAACCTGTATATGTCTACCCACCTCATACGTGTTTCTAGTAGAGAACATATGGTAGGATTTTGGATCCACTCTGCTATTTGCTTTTGTTTTATGGGTAAGTTCATACCATTCACATTCAGAGTTATAATTATCAGTTGTGTATTCCCAAAAATTTTGATGTCTTCTCCTAGTTCTACCCCTTCTTCTTAGGCTATTTCCTTTTAAACCAATTTTTTAAACCAGTAACCCTTTTCCCCTCCCTTGATTTACTTCCCTTTCTACCCTGTCCCTTATTATTCCCCTCTTTTTATTTTTAAGGCCTAATGAGTTTCCTCCTCTTCTCCTCCCCTCCCTTTTTTGACCTCTCCACTCCCCTGTTCCTCCTGGTTTATCCCTTCTGATTTTCTTAGTAGGGTTAGATAGAGTTCTATATCCCAATGCATATATCTACTCTTCCCTCTCAGGGTTAATTCCTCTGAGAGTAAGGTTAAAATATTACCTCTTAATGCTCTCTTCCTCTCCTTCTTTTAATAGTATTCATTCCCTCCCCTTCTCGTGCCCTCTTTGTGTGTAATCGAATATTCTATTTTTCTTATTCATTCAAGTTTTTCTTGGTGTCCTCTACTAGTCACCCTGCCTCTTTCCTACCCACCCCCATATCATCTTGGACCATTTAGTACTCCAACCTCTCCCTATGAATAAGACTTCTAATTACTGTAATAGTGGATAATATAATATTGAATAGAGTTCACTATAGAGAATTACACATAACATTTCTCCATATAGGAGTACAAATAATTAGATCTTATTGAAGCCATTACAGAGGTATATTCAAAAATAATAGTTTTCTTTCTTTCTCCTCTGTTTCTTATTTACCTTTTCATGTTTCTGATGGTTTTTGTGGTTGGATATTGAGTTTTCCATTTAGTCCTGATCTTTTCTGTGCAAATACTTGGAAATCTTCTATCTTGTTGAATGTCCAAACTTCCCTCTGGAAGCATATAGTCAGTTTTGATGGGTAGATGATCCTTGGTTGTAGACCCAGTTCTCTTGCCTTTCTGAATATCATATTCCAAGCTTTGTGGTCTTGTAGTGTAGAGGCTGCCGGATCGTATGTGATCCTGATTGGTGCTCCTTGATATCTGAATTGGCCAAATTTCTATTAATTTTTGCTTTGTCAGGAAGACCAATGATTCTCAAATTATCTCTTCTATACCTGCTTTCTTGATCTGTCAATTTCTCATTGCGATATTTCATGTTCTCTTCTATTTTATCAGTCTTTTGACTTTGTTTTATTTGTTCTTGCTTTCTTGAGAGATCATTGGCTTCTCCTTGCCCAATTCTTGTCTTTTGACACTGGTCTTCTGCTATAAGCTTTTGATTTTCCTTTTCAATTTGGTCTATCCTGTTTTAGAGCTGTTTGATTTTGGTCTCCAATTTGCTTATCAATTCTTTTGATTTGGGGGAATCTTTTTCAAATTCCCCAATTCTAACCTTTAGAGACTGGTTTTTGGGTATAATCTTTTAGTTTTCCTTTTCAATCTGTTCATTTACTTGCCTCACTTTCTATTTGTGAAATTCTGCCTTTTAAACTGTTATTTTTTGCCAGATCTCTTCCATCTTTTGCATAATCTCAGATTTGAACTCTTCAAGACCTTGTGACCCATTTTCATTTTGGGGGGAAGGTTTGGCTATGGTTATTTGTTTGTTCTCTTCTACTGTTTCCTCTGTTGTCTGGATGTTTTCTGTGTAAAAGTTGTTGAGTGTTAAAGGTTTCTTCTTGATCTTTCTCTTCTGGTGTTCCTGAGTCTTGCTTGCTATTGTTAGCCCAGTGCCCTTTCAGCTTTATCCTCACACAGGGTCTGCCTGCTCTCTTTGGGCTTCTGAGGTCTCAGGTCTAGTTGTTCTCAAGGTTAAGCTTCCTGGTGGCCCCCTTGCTTGTTCTTCTCCCTGAAGCTCCTTTAACAGTCTCAGGGTGCTGCTTCCACAGTCATGCACCCCTCTGCATTGGGTCCCGACCCAGGGTCCATGCCTGAGCTCAGGATCCTCGTCTGCAAATGTGTCCACACCTGCTTTCAAGGTCTGTGTTCAAAGACCATGCTTTCTTTAGCCTCTTGATGTCTTAAGTCTTGCTGCTCTCAGGAGTCAGCACTGGTGATCCCAGGTATCTCCCAAGGCCTTAATGGTTTCCCCAAACTTGCTCTAACTCTTCTGTGCAGGCTTTGGCATTGTAGGTGGTGTGGGGGGGGGAGGGAGTTGCTCAGCTCACATTTTAATGGGGGCTATTTCACCCCCTTATAGCATGGAAATCCCACGTACCTTCAGTGCTGCACCCTGCTGTTGGGTCCCTTCATTTGTCTGGATTTGTTTTTATGTCCTTTTGCGGAGTCTTATATATGTTGTTTAGGAGAGGTTAAGTAGCTGCTTTTTACTTGGCCACCTTCTTAACCCGGAACTATTACTTGTCTTTTTAATGGTTGTAGAAGTGGTTAATAAGAGGTAGAGAATTAGATACTGAAAAATAAACAGTAAAGGGACTCAGGAATTCCTTAGAACTAATCTATTAATTCTTCATTGACTTGACAGCTGTTTAATTATAGAATTCTCATACATACTGGGAATTCCCCTCTCTGACTTAGTCAAGAATAATTTTCCATATTTAACTAATCACAGACTTTTCCAAATAAAGATGAGTAGTAATCATACTTATAGGAATCTTTAAAATTTGCAAAGAGCTTCATATGCACTATTTTACTTGATGTTAACAATGTTCTTGGAACATGGATAAAGTTAGTTATTTGCTCCTATTTATTTCCTGAGTAAGTATAGAGGGTAAACTTTGAATGGAGAACTTTCTGACTTGAAGTCTAATGCTTTACCACTGATTATAATGCCAGCTTCATGGCTCCCAGCTTCTAACTTGATGTTTGAAAAAAATCCTTAAAATGGGAGAAACTATATCAAAGTTAATATTTTAATCTACTACTTCAATATTCACTAGTTTTAGCAAACCAATCACTGAATTTCTTTTCATGTTTGACTGTCAATATTAATTCCAACTTCTTTGATTCATTTTAGAACATCCACGGAGTCTGCAATTTGTCTAGTTTCTTTCAATTTACTGGTGTTCTTTACAATGAAAAAGAGGATGGATTTCATAACTGGGATATATCCTGGGGTTCATTATTTACAAAGTGAAGTGCCTCAAAAGTCCTAGAAGCAGTAATTCATTAATTGCTCAGTGGTGCTAACTTTGTCCTAGAAGCCCAAACATGAGGTGACATGAAACAAGAGTATATATAATTTGGAAGTGTTTACTTAGCATGTTAGATTAGCAACCACAATTCAAATAACTGATATCTAACCTACCCCAAGCAGACTTCCCCTCCCTCCCTCTATGTCTGTTGACAATAGAGAGCTGTTAGCTGTCATGGAATTCTGCTTGTCTGCTGCAGCCTTTCAAATGTCAAACTAATAAATCAGGAACTTGAAAACCATATCAAGGAAGAGAGCACATGTTTTGGCAGGCTTGTGCAAATGTCGCGTAGTGCTTCCAAAAGCATTCAAAGTTTACAAGGCAGGGGTGCTGTTCAACCTACCATTGAGATAAGAGCTACTGACCTGCTCTGTCTGTCATTTTTGGCTCCTTACTCTTCTTCAGCAAGGCACCCTTTGGATTTTGAAATTAAATGACAAAAAATTGCTCCCAAACAAAAAGTTTCTATAGTAGCTGTCAATCGCATATCATTTTAACCCAGGATAATGACAGGAAGATTGCCGATTAATATTAGAATATTTTAGTAACTCTGAATCAGTAAGTCAAAGGAAAGGTGTCATTACTTAGAACAATAAAAATCAAACCAAAATGAAAGCATGCAAGACTATGCAATGAGGATTATTTTCTTCTCTGTTTTAGAGGGACATGTGTACAATTGTATTACTGTAGATAACTTAATCAACTAATAGAAACTTTTTTTGCTTCTCTGTAGCATTCCCTAAAGGTGCATATGGAGATTTATAAATTTACGTAGGGCAGCTTTGTGGTACAATGAATAGATCTTTATTCTTGGAATAAGGAAGACCTGAGTTCAAAATCTGCCTCAGATACTTAAAAGTGATGGGTCCATAAGTAAATCCCTTAATTTCTTTTGGTCTCTGCTTCCTCCTTTATTCCCTCTTGTATCTTTAAATATATGACTCTTTCTTATAAAAGAATGTCCTCATGGTAGCTTAATTAATGTAGACCTGACTAAAATTTTTCTAACTCTGAGACTAGACCTTTATGCATTTGTCTATGTTATAATGTTAATGTGATCAGAAAGAGCACATTTTCATTCCTATAATTATTAGCACAAATAGATAAGACTTGGAAGAGGGAAAACCTTTGGCCAAAAATCTTTGCAAAAATCCAGTTTTCCCTTCCCCTAAATATGTATTCTTGGCAAAACAACTAGAACAGTATGAGCCTACTGTGGACTGGCCCCTTCCAAATGCCAGTCCGTCATTAGCTTGTTTGTGCGGCTGCCATACGAGTCATCAGCTGCTTGACCACATTGCTATTTTTCCCTCCTTTTGTCTATCAATTTGTATCTCTAAGAGATCAAGGGAAACAGAACAGAATATCAAGCTGAGTGTCCTCTCCCCTTGAAGCTTCAGAAGTTCACAGACAGTCAAAAGCTGTGAGGAAGCCTGAGCAGAATAAGGAGAGAACTGTCTCCTTGATGAGGAATTTAAACTTCTTATGGAACAAATATATTTGAGAAGCCATTTGGGCATTTCCATGTTATTCTGTAACAGTCACCATGACTCCAGTTAACCTCACTGGGAATAATGGAGAAGTGCAGGTTCTTCCCAGTTTCAATTTGTTTACATCATACTTCAGTCAATTCAACATATGGAAGACCCATACAGGACCATCAACTATATCCCAAACTTCAGTATTTACCAGCTTTGTGACTATGGGAAAATCATTAACTCATCTGAGCTTTCCTCATTCCTAAAATGAAGAAGTTGGACATGATAATCCTTTAAGATAAGTTCAGTATTTAAGTCTATTATCTACATGGCTACTGGTTACAGGATAAATAAAAATGCATAAAATGTCAAAGTAATGTAAAGGACTAAATAGAATGAAAGGGAGCTGTCCCCAAACCTACTAGTGAAAACTGATATATTTATAAAGAAGTATTGTAAGGAGGAAAGTGTCTCAGTGGATGGAGTCAGGACTGGGTGATGGGACATCCTAGGTTCAAATCTGACCTCACTTCTTATTTGTGTTACCCTAGAGAAGTCACTTAACATCAATTCCCTAGTCTTTATTACTTTTCTGTCTTGGAAGGGATGCTTAGTATCAATTATAAGATGAAAACTAAGGTTTTTCTTTTTAAAGTAATGTAAATAGGAGACTTAAAGCTGGAAGAGATTTTAGAAATAACTTAACTTAAAACCTATATTTAATAGAAGAGGAATTTGGGGCAGTGGGGGGTGGTGATTGGTTGGGGTTTATGGGTTTAACCAAACTTCCCAAGATCCAATAGTAAATGTCTCAGTCAGCATTCAACCCTAGATCCTGTTATTGTAGATAGTGTAAATGTTCCACTACCTCCTATTTGATCATAAATAGGTTTCCTTTATTTCATGACTACAGAGCACCATGACCTTCTAAAATAGCAATCTCCTTAAGACACCTACTCAAATGCAGCTGGTTTTTGTGCTTTTTCTCTTCTTCCTCTCATCTCTCACCTCAACAAAATGACACTGCTGCTATATTTCAAAGTATTTAAGATGTAACATTCAGTATTAAGTGAATGGGAATATTTTTTCCTAGTTGGAGACAACTGAATGCAAAATTATACCTTAGGAATTAAAACAGCAATAAACAGAAGTTTATTTGCCAAGAGAGTAAACAAGTTTCTCCCTCTAAAATAAAAGCCACTGCCAGTTCTGCTGGCAGAATCAGCTCTCTAAACAGGTGCAGTTACCACTGGGCAGGAATCACAGATTTAATCTTTGGCATATGGCTCAATGGTCAGAGGTAGGATGTGTATGACTTTACGTTTCTCCAATCTTACACCAAATACGTCTTGCATGGTACCCAAATCCATTACTATTTCATGAATAAATGCTAATCTCCTGACAACAATAGCAGATGGATGGTACGTTTCCATTTTATATGGTCACTCTATAATTGGCAGGAACAAAATATCCTTTGTCTCATGCTACACTATTTTGTAGCTGGTAATGTGAAAACAAAAATGCAAAATAATGTAACAGCTTTTTGAAACAATTAAAGTGGAAAGTATCTGGTTACTATCTGTATATATTTCTAGCTATTGCATTCTTCAACTCATATATTATGGTTCTAAATGAATATTGATGGAAAGCAGTACAGTACAATGTAATCCAACAAGTGAATTTCACACACCTACTATGTGCAATAAAAAGTCCCAGGCACTTGAAATATAAACTCAAAATTAAATTCAGTGCCTACTTTCCAAGAAACTTCATTCTACTCTATGGCCTCAATGAATATATTTATAAATACATTTGATTCTTACAACAACCCTTGAAGGTAAATACATTTATTATTTCCACTTCATAGATGAAGAAACTAAGACTGCAGAAAGTTAAGTGATTTGTAAAAAGTCAAGAAGCAAGCTAGAAAGAGTTTCAGTTCAAACTTGGGTTGTTATGAATGGAAGCCCACTATTTTTTTTCACAATCATGTTTATACTTACAAATGTCAAGGGATAAATATTTCCTTAGTGTGGATACTCCCTTGAAAAACACAGAGCATGATGTGTTAACATATTAGTCAAAGGTCCTTATTCTTTAAATTATGGCTTTAAGGAGGTTTGCTGGTCCCTTGTGTGTTTCTTTGTAATTTAATACCATAGTCATTTTCTAAAACACTTTCTTCCACTTTCTTTAATAATAATCTTCAGATGTTGCTAGATTGAAGAAAAAAATTCCACTTTGTGATCATCATTCTGTTGCTTAGCTTCTCTGATATTATCAGGCCTGATCCTCAAATAGCAGTCTCTCCACAGAACCATAAGAGAAATATATCTATCCTAGGATGATATGCCTGAGTCACTCGTATCCAGCACACATTTGATATGTTTTATAGAGTTTTCTAAACTGAAGTACACTCCCTTTGCTCAATGGATTGTGAATCCTTTGGGGGACAGGACGGCAAATCAATTGTCAAAATTATTGAATGTTTTTGTACAACTTTTACATAAATGCATGCAAATTTTTAGAATAAAAAATTGAACATTCAACAAAACTTACTTTCATGAAAACTTTGCTTCAAAAATGTAAATGTAATGCAGAGATAATTGTACATTTCATGTCTATATGAAAGCAAATGTGATTTGCTGCCTGATGACTGTTATCAAACTCAATCAAAAATCAGCCCTAGCTATCTTTCATATGGTCAGATACTCATTAATGACTTCTTGTTGGGTATATTGAATTGCATCATTTACCATTCCTAACCAAATCTGTCTCTCCTCCAAGTTTCTCTATTTCTACATAATACTATCATTTTTCAAGTGAACTAAATTCTTAAACTTAAAATCATCCTTAACTCCTGACACTCCTATATGCATATCTACCTACTTTGTATCCCATATATGCCTTTTCTTATTCTACCACATTTCTCACTTCTATCCCATCATATTGATTCATATGATTGCCATCCTAGTTCAAGTCCTCTTTATCTCTTTAGGGAATTTGCAACAGTCTATTCTCTGGACTCCTGTCTGTCCCCTCCCCAGTTCATCCTCCTCTGCATAACTACAAAAAATAATCAACCTAAAACTTGGCTTATAATATCACTCCTCTACTTAAGAGGAGTTAGTGACAAAAAAAAGGATAAATTCAGAATTCTGAACTTGCCATTTAAAGTCCTTACCAACATTGATCCAGGCTTCTTTTCAAGAGTTCGTCTCATTCATAAACTCTAGATTCTAAGCAAAATGGAGTTTGGTGGTATCTAAATCATCCCCTACATCTATTAGCATATGTTATCTTACATTTCTAGAAGTTTTTTTCCCTTTTTTGTTGTCCCTTACAAATCTTACCTTCCTTCAAGGCTTAGTTTCTCACAATTTTTTTCTAGTATTTCTTGATAATGATCTCCTCTTATTCCTAAAATTATCTGTTCTGATCTGTTCCATTTATTTTTTCTTTTGATCCCTCAATAAAATATAAATCTTTTGATTTGTGGATTTGTGTTTATTTTACTTTAGCTTAGTGTCTAACTCTTTTTACACAGCTGGTACTTTATAAATAATTTTTGTATTGAATTAATTCATTTATTAATAGTAATTCATTGTTTCATTAAAAATACTCATTGTATATCAATTATATATGAGGACCTTTCTATATTTTATATAATACACTTGTATAATTTCTCTCATATTCCTCATCTCCTCTACACTTATACTGTCACTACCATAAATAAAGGTCTTATAATTTCTTATATGGTCTATCTCTTCTCCAAATTATCTTTCAGAGAAATGCCAAACTATATGTTCATATAAATATAAGAAATATTTCTCATATTTTCTAAATAAGAAAAAGATAAGTTCTTTAAAAGAGCACAAAAATCTTTCATAGTCTAGATCAACTAGATCTTCTAGCCTCATTTTGCTCTACTCTGATAAAAATTATATTATATATAATGGCATATGATTTTAAAATAAGGAGCTATGTATTTGAGAAAAATCAAAGGAAAACAAGAACTGACTAACAGGTATAAAGAAAAAGAATCAGAACCAGATGAAATATAAATTGTCATCCTCAAAACTAACACTAGAAGACAACTGATTTCTGATTACACAAGGAATATTGTTTCCAGAGAATAAATGATAGAACATATTGAATTTCTCTTAGTAGAAAGGTGTGGTAGTAAAAGTGCAAAGTTTTGTCCATTTTCTGGTTATTGTTTTGATTATTGTTTTTCCTCCTTAGAATGGATATATATATATATATATAATCATGGGTATGAAGAAGGACATTTTGGGGAAAGGCTGATGTACAAAACAATTGGCATAAACTTAAAAAAAAACATTTTTGGACATTTGGAAAAAACAAATCAATGAAATAATAATTTGAGAGTAAATACCAAAGTATAACATCTATAATTTTTGTATGTGTCTGTTATGTAAAGAAACAGATAATACTTCAGCACATTCATTTATACATTTTTGAATCTCCTCCAAATTCCTTACTTTTAAATCAAGAAATTTTTGACCTGAGAAATTGATTGTTTCATGTTCTAAATTGGCTAAGAGTAGAATTGGAATTGAACCTATTTCTTCTGACTTGCTCCTATTTTAGAATTCTTTTCTCTAATGAAGTGGTGTCAAACAGTACCCACAAATATTCCCAAGTACTACCCAAACCAGATAAACATGTAACTAGGAAATATTTAATAAAATAAAAAGACACTATAATGTAGATAATATTAATATGTGATTGCATTAGTCAACATGTAGTTGCAAGAATACTTATGTACAATTTCTATTTCAGTTTGAGACTTCTGGCTGATGCCATGTGCCTGCCCTCCTTTCTTTTCTGACTTTTTCCATTTGGAAGACTGAGTATTGAGAATGAATTTTTAAAAATCAGATAGGTTTTCCTAGTGTCATGATGTCAATGAGGATTTCAATAGCTCAAAGTTCCAAAGAAAAGGAACAGAAGAAGGATCTGATTCTTTTGATAGAGGAAAATCTTGAGTGAGAATACTTCCTCTCTCTAGGTGGTTTGACAACCTCTCTGCTATAGGTAGTCTTGAAATACTGGCCAGAGAGCATTTAAAGGTGGAATTCTTTTTTCAAGCTAAATCAGGCAGTGTGTTTCAGGAAATGGACTTGAAACTTCTTCTTTTCCAAAGTATCATTTCTTTTCATTCGTCCACATTGACTTAAAAATTCTGAACTCTCTCAATTCTGTCCTCATAAATGTCACAGACTTAAATGTAGATATGTGTGATCAAATTAGGAAAAGATATCAAATGGAATCAAAAGGAATCCCACATTGAGTCCCATATTTTTAACATTCTTATAAATGATGTAGTGTAGAGTGCAGCTGCAAAGTACAGATAATATCAAGTTGGCAACAGTTAATGGCATTTGGAGGACCAGGGGAGAATATAAAAAATCTCAAATAAGTTAGACAGATGGTCTGAGCTCAATGGGATAAAGCATAATAAAGAGCTATACAGTTTTACATAAGGAGGAATAACAAATTTCAAAATATACAATGGAGAATGAATTTAAAATTATTAAAAGGAAAGACAAAGAATTTGAGGAAAAAGACACTATCTTGAAAGACTTGTCACTTGATATGTTATGAAAGCAGTGTAGTGTCCCAAGCAAATGTTTGGAAAAAAAGTCTCCAAAACTTTAAGTGGTTTGGCCAAGGACATACATATAAGTGTGTGTCTACACACACACACACACACACACACACACACACACACACACATATACATATATATCATGTTTATATATATATATATGTATATATATATATATATTCACCATGTAAAAGAAGATTTTAAATACTAAAAAATAATGGGGGAAATAAACTGAAGAATATTATACCACACACACACACACACACACACACACACACACACACACACTGTTGTGTGCAGATGCACTCTGGGTGAGGCCATCCCTGTACCTTTGCAGGGATTCCATGCTTTGCATCTGCACACAACATCACACACACACTTGTGAATCAGAAGCTGGTTTGGATCCATTTTCTCTGATGTTTTCCTTAATACCATGCTGCATTATAAAAGCCAAGTTGTGAAAGCCACAATTTTAGCATTTGCCAAAGAATAGGTAAAGACAGGAAAAGAAGGCAAAGGATTTGAGAGAGTCGAATAGGGTGATGTTAAATGGGTGAACAGAAAGAATAGAAAGGAAGATAACGTCAGGTTAGGGAGTAGTGACTTGTATATAAAAGCACTTGGAGGTCATAGTGAGGATAAATTATTGTTTTAAGAGGGATGAAGCACAAGGAGAAATTGAAAGATAGTAAATTATAGTAAGAAAGGATTTTCTATAATTTTCTTCTTAGAGATGAAACATTCAATACAAGATCATAAATACTTTTTGTCTTAAATCACATGGATAACATGATTTTATGAACACTTTTTATTTTTTCAACTCATTATTCTGCATGGGACCCAGTAATAGGACCTTGTATTTGCAATATTACTCACTAACTTCCATTAACATGCAAGCCCATTAAATCAGAGCAGCTAAATGTTAGAAACAGGTAATTAAAAAAAGATCTTGAGATAATTAAATGTACTACTGACAAATCAAATGAAAAACTAATTTAGTTTCTGTAAAATGATTTATTATCTTTAATTTACACAGGAGCCATGATGGATGTTCTATTTTAGTACAATTTTGTTTACCAACCAAATCAATGTGTCAGACATCACAGAATCAATGATTTTAGAGCAAAATAAGACCATAAGAGGTCATTTCACCCAGCTTTCAGGCTTAATGCAGGCAGAAAATGTAATCTTTTTTGAAATGAGGAAGCAAAAGCCTAGAGAGGATAAGTCACTTACCAAAGTTTACTTATAAATAACTTCAGTAGCAGACTGAAACCAATAAGACTACTAGAGCCGAAGTCATCCATATAAGATTAGTGCTTTTTTTTTTTACATTTGAAATTCAAATTAGTTATCTGGCTAGCAAAAAATAATAAATTAATTGGTCCATGATCTCTCTAAGCAATCCAAGCCCAAGATATATAGTATTTTGAGCCATTAAATAAAATTAAGGAAGCTCATAATTCAGGCCTTCCCTAAAAGAGCCAAAGTCATCTGTGTTTCACAAAAAGCTAATGAGGTGGTCAACTATTCCCTTAGTACCTTCCAATTTAATAATTGCTTCATGAAATTGTTTTGATCTTTGATATCTTATTCCTTCCCAATCGAAACCTCTCCCCAAAATGGCAGGTAATGTGATATAGGTTGCACATGTGTTATGATTTAATAAATATTTCCATATTCACTATATTGTGAAAGAAGACACATTTCTTATACTAGAAAAAGATATTATAGCAGAAATAAAGTGAAGAATGGTGTATTTTAATCTGCATTCAGATTTCCTTACTTCCTTCTCTGGAGGTGGCTAAGCTTTTTCATCATGGGTCCCTTGGAGACGTCCTGTATTGTTGAATTGTTGATACTTGTTATTTTGTTGTTATTACTATTTTTAATATTATGCTGATTTTATTTATTTCACTTTACATCACTTTATTTAAGTCTTTCCAGGTTTTTCTGCAGTAATCATCTTGATCATTTCTTTTAGCACAAAATAGTATGCCTTACAAACTTATAACACTTTTTTTTCAATCATTAACCAATAAATGGGCATCCCTTAATTTTCTAGTTCTTTGTCACTAAAAAAGAGCTGCTATAAATATGTTTCTTTTTCACAAGTAAGTCCTTTTCTCCCATATTTGACTTCTTTGGAATATAGACTTCATCATGGTGTTGGATCAGTGCTTTCTTTAATACCATGTACAAGTAAAGCTATAGATAGATTAAAATCTATCAAATATAAGCCAATTACAATAAAATAACAATAAAAACTTTAGAAATTCATAATCAACAGCATTTCTATATATTTCCAATACATCTCAGCAGCAAGAGTTAGAGAGAAAAATACTATTCAAAATCACCCTAGACAATATAAAATACTTAGGAATCTATCTGCCAAGACAAACACAGGAATTATACGAACACAACTATGAAACCCTTTCCACACAATTAAAACTAGATATAAACAATTGGAAAAACATTGAGTGCTCATGGGTAGGACAAGCTAACATAATAAAAATGACCATTCTACCCAAATTACTTTACCTATTTAGTGCTATACCTACAAAAACTACCAAAAATCTCTTTTTTACTGAATTAGAAAAAACTATAACAAAGTTCATTTAGAAGAACAAAATACCAAGAACATCAAGGGAAATAATGAAAAAAATGAAGGAATGTTGCCTAGCAGTATAAGATCTTAAACTATACTATAAAGCAGTTGTCATCAAAGCATTATGGTACTGGTGAAGAGACAAAAGATAGGAGCAGTGGAATAGATCAGTAGAATAGACTTGGGATAAGCAACCTCAGCAAGACAGTCTACAGTCTATGATAAACCCAAAGAATCCAGCTTTTGGGACAAAACCCACTATTTGACAAAAACTGCTGGGAAAATTAGAAAACAATATGGGAGAGATTGGTTCCAGATCAATATCTCACACCCTGTACCAAGATAAACTCAGAATGGGTGAATGACTTGAATATATAGAAGGAAACTATTTGTAAAATTAGGTGAGTACACATTAGGTGAGTACACTTGTCAGATCTCTGGGAAAGGAAATATTTTAAAACCAAGGAAGAGTTAGAAAAAATTACAAAATGTAAAATAAATAATTTTGGCTACATTAAACTAAAAAGGTTTTGTGCAGAGAAAACCAATGCTACCAAAATTAGAAGGGAAGCAACAAATTGGGGGAAAATCTTTATAAGAAAAAGCTCACCTAAATCAATTGTACAACAAAATCAAGCCATTCTCCAATTGATAAATGGGCAAGGGACATGAATAGGCAATTCTCAGATAAAGAAATCAAAACTATCAAGAAACACATGAAAAAATGTTCTAAATCTCTAATAATTAGGGAAATGCAAATCAAAACAACTCTGAGGTATTACCTGACATCTAGCAGATTAGCTAACATGACAGCAAAGGAAAGTGGTGAATATTCGAGGGGATGTGGCAAAATTGGGATATTAAAGCATTGCTGGTGGAGTTGTGAATTGATCCAACCATACTGGATGACAATTTGGAACTATACATACAGGGCTTTAAAAGACTATCTGCCTTTTGATCCAGCCATAGCACTGCTTGATTTATACCCCAAAGAGATAATAAGGAAAAAGACTTGTACAAAAATATTGAAAGCCGAGCTCTTTCTGGTGACAAAAAAAATTGGGAAATGAGGGAATGTCCTTTGAATAGGGAATGACTGAAGAAATTGTGGTATCTGTTGGTGATCGAATAGTATTTTGCTTAAAGGAATAATGAACTGGAGGAATTCCATGTGAACTGGAATGTCCTCCAGGGATTGATGCCAAGTGAAAGGAGCAGATCCAGGAGAACATTGTACAAATAGTCTGATACACTGTGGTACAATCAAACATAATGGACTTCTCTACTAGCAGCAATGCAAGGATCCAGAGCAAGATTGAGGGACTAATGAGAAAGAAAACTAGCCACATTCAGAGGAAGTACTGTAGGAATAGAAACACAGAAGAAGAAAAATTTCTTGAACACATGGACTGATGGGGATATTATTGGGTGTGTAGACACTAAATAAAGTAGACACTAAAACTCTAGTCCAACTATCAACAATATGGAATTAGGTCTTAATCAATGATACATGTAAAACCTGGTGGAATTGAGCATTGGCTATGGAGGGAAGGGTTGGAGGGTTTGGAGGAGAAGAAAAGAACATGAAACATGTAACTATAGGAAAATATTCAAAATAAAAATGAAAAAAGGAAACAAAATTTAATAAAATTTTAAAAAATAAATTATTAATCAAATCTAGCATAAAAGATGGTGCTAAGATGTGGAAGATGGTGGAGTACTGTGTGCAACTTACTTGCTCTCCAAATATCCTTGGAGACAACCAAAAATAATTTCACAAAATGCATTCAAAGAAGCAAAAATAGAAAATATTTGAGAGAGGAACAGAGCTGCCAAGGTCAACTCTAGAATAAGCGGTTAGCTCCTTGGACTTAGTACCATCTAACTGTGATACAAACACTGATGTATCAATATGCCACAAGTCTGGTCAGTAAGGCAAGCAGCCTCCCCTTTTCTATTTGAGCTAATATCTTATATCAGAGTGACAGATACCAGTAGAATCAATAGGGACAAACCCTAGGAGTAGCTATCTGGTTCAAGATATTCCCACTTACCACCAGCTGAAGGTAAACCTTTGAGTAGGGAAGGACTTCAGGGACCTAAGACTGCTAACCAGATACTGAGTCTATCTTGAATTGCAACTGTAGAAGAAGAACACTAAAGGCAGAACACAAACAAGTGAGTGAAAGTATTGCTAGTTATGCTCAAAGGAATAAGTGAGTTGTCTGCTTGTAGTGGCAGAAATACTTGGACATGACTCTAGTTGGAGAAAAAGAAGTCAATCACAGACTGGAGTGTAAGGTGTATGTGGGGGTGAGCAGGGACTATATTTGATCCTGGATTAGAGAAATCGGAAGAACTAAGTATGTCTAAGGAGATAAGAACCTTAAAAAATTCATAAACTTGAGTCATCTTCCCTTATACACTGGGAGTAAAACCTGACTATCTAAAACCTAAAAATGAAGCCTATTGGTTTGACAGCAACATTTTTAATGAGTAAATCCAAGAATAAGAGTCAAACTATAGACAGCTATTGTGTGAACAGATAAAACCTGACTTCAAAATCTAAGGACAATGAATTTATAACACCTACTTCTAAAACAGAAAACAAAACAAAAGATCAAATGGCCATGAGTCCCCAAAGAGTTTTTGGAAGAATCTAAAAAAGACTTTAAAAAAACAAATAGAATTTGAAAAAAAACTAGAAAAAAATAAGGGCAATGCAAGAAAATTATGAAATAAAAATCACCAAATTAGAAAAGGAAATCCAGAAGCTCAAAGAAGAAAGTAGCTCATTAAAAAATTAGAATTGGAAAAGGTGAAGTTAATGACTTCTAGGGTGACAAGAAGTAGCAAAGCTAAATCAAAAGAATGGAATGAAAAAAGATAAAATGCAGCATCTTATTACAAAAATTATCTGACTCAGAAAATAAATGGAGCAGAAACAAAATAAGAAATGGCAAACCACAAGACAGCTTTGATAAGAAAAAAGCATTTAGAGACCATACCTCTAGAAACTATTAAAGAAAATTGACTAAAATTTCTAGAAATAAAGAGTAAAATACAAAAATTGAAAGAATTCAAAAATCACCAGCATAAATAAACCCTCAGATAAAAAAGGATTAAACCATTGTTGTCAATTCTATAACTTCTAGGTTAAGAAGAAATCCTTCAAACCACAAGGGTACAAAAATTAAAAGAAGCATTTAAGGACTGAGAGCTGCAGGCATAATAACAAAAGACTTAGTAGCAACAACAATAAAAGAATAAAGGTCATGAAGCATAATATTTCCAAGAACAGAGAAACTGAGTTTACAACAAAGAATAGCATAATCAGCAAAGCTGAAGATAATTATACTAGGGGGGAAATGGATGTTTAACCAACTAAAGGAGTTTCAGCAATTATTCAGGAGAAAATAGAAATCAGTTGAAAATTTCATATACTAGAGTCATAAGATAAAAATGATAGATACAGATTTTTTAATTTGTATATGAATTAAGGATATCTATAACCCATAATAATGGCATCATTACTTGAGTAATTTGAAAGATATGTAGATGGAAGAGTTATAGTCGAGTTGAATAATATGTAATAAGCTAAAAATGGCAATAACATAGGGTAGGAAGAAATAAAATGGAAAATTATCTCATATAAAAAACATGAGTGGAATAACTGTCACAAAGAAGGCTGATAGGACTAGTACCCTATTCTCATTAGATCTGGGTTAAAGAGAGAACAACATGTACAACAAGAAAGGTAAAATGTACAAAGAAACAATTGAGTGAGGACCTACTAAGAGAGAAGTTAAGAGTCTTCTTAAGGGACTAAGAGGAAGAAGTATAGATTAAAAGAAAAGAGGGTAAGGTGATAAGAAGAGGGAAGGATTCCTAGAAGGGAACACATATTGAGAAAAAGGAGGGGAGGGAGTAAGGAATGGATTTTTGGAAAGGTCAATAGAATAAGAACTAGGATTTAAGGGGAAAGGGAGAAGGGATGAACCTTTAGAAGAGTGGATTGATTTAGAACAAGAAGGGCAAGAGGGGAGGAAAATGGAGGGATTTTTTAAAAAGCACAAATTGTAGAGGTAGCAGAGAGAAGAAACTGTATGAGAGGAAGAATATGGCAAAAGGACAGGAAGAGAGGAAGAAAAAAATGTGGGAAAATAGAATGTAAGAAAACACACAACTATTTTGAACATGAATGGGATCAATTTTCCCAAGAAATGGATAGCAGAATGCATCAAAAACCAAAACCTAACAATATGCTATTTACAAAATAACCTTAAAAGTGTTACACATAGAGTAAAAAATAAAGGACTGGGGAAGAATATAGTATGCCTTAACTGATAAAAACAAACAAACAAATAAACAAACATGATATCTAACAAAATTAAAAATAAAATAAATTTAATCTACAGAGATAAACAGGAAATGATATCATGTTAAAATGTACCTTAGATAATGAAGAATTGTCAGTATTAACCTAAGTGAACTATATGCTATATAATACAGATTTTTAAAGGAAAAGCTAAGTGAGTTACAAATCAAATTAGAAAACAAAAATAATTGAAGGGGATATGAAATTTCCCTTCTCAGAAGTAGATAAATCTAAAATAAATAAATAAACAAACAAAAAATAAATAAATGAGAAGTCAAGGAAATGAAAAGAATCTTAGATAAATTAAATAGGATAGATTTTGGAGAGAATTGGATGGAAATTGAACAGTGTATACTTTCTTCTCAAAGATACATGGTAAGTAGAAAAATTGACCACATATTAGATAACAAAAATTAATTTTAAAAAATATGAAATTTTAAATGCATCCTTTTCAGTCCATAATTCACTAAAATCACATATAATACAAGATCATGGAAAGGCAAATTAAAAAGTTTTCTTACAAATAACTCAAATTTTACCAAAGTTAGAAGGAAAGAAGAAAAAATGCTTTAAATCATTATGCATTATAAAAATTGGAACTAAAATAATTCTGAGGTATCATTAGACCTATACGTTTGGATAAAATGACAAAAGGACAAAATGACAAATTTTGGAGAGGATGTGGAAAATGGGGATACTAATAAATTATTGGTGAAATTGTAAATTGATATAACTATTTTATAGAGCAATTTGGAATTTTCCCCTAGAATTATAAAACTGTTCTCATAGACCCAAGGAAGTTAGAGAAGAAATAAAATAACTTTTATGTCCCAAAATATTTATAGCAGCAATCTTTCTGGTGGCAAAGAACTGAAAATCAAAGAAATGTCCATTAATTCAGGAATTGCTAAAAAAACCTGTAGTATGTGATTGTGATGTAATATCATTGCACTCTAATTATAAGCAATTTAAAAAATCTTACAAAGAACTATAGGAAATAAGGAAGAGTGAAATAAGTATAATTGGAAAAAAGGAAGAAAAATCCAATTAAGAAAACAGTTACCAAAAAAATTGACCTATTAGAAAAAGGAGCAAATAATTGAATGAAGAAAAAAGCAGAATGGTTCAAATGGAAAAGGATGATCAAAAAGTCCTAGAAGAAATTCAGGGTTTAAAAATTAAAGTTGTGGAAATAGAAACTAATGACTTCATGAGACATCAAGAAACAATAAAACAAAATCAAAGGAATGAAAAAATAGAATAAAATATGAAATATTTCATTGAAAAAAATTTAACTGACCTGAAAAATATATCTAGGAGAAACAATTTAAGAATTATTGGACTACCTAAAAGTCATGCTTTTTAAAAAAAGCCTAGACATCATATTACAAGAAATTATCCAAGAAAACTGTCTTACATAAGAAGGAAAAATAGAAATTGGAAGAATCTATAGATCAACTCCTGCAATAAATCCCCAAATGACAACTTCCAGGAATGTTACAGTTAAATTCAAGAGTTCCCAGGCTAATAAGAAAATAATGTAAGCAGCCATAAAGAAACAATTCAAATATCATGAAGCCCCAGTCAGGATTACACAGGAACTGGCAGCTTCCACATTGAAGGACTGAAAGACTTATAATATGATATTCCAGAAGTCCAGGGAACAAGGGCTGAGTTTAAAATCAATAATCATATATGCATCAAAACTATTTTCATTCAGAGTAAAGTATAAACATTTAATAAATTAAAAGATTTCCAAGAATTCCTGAAGAAAAGAATAGAATTAAACCAAAAAATTGATGTTCAAATACAAAATTCCAGAGAACCATAAAAAGGTGACTAAGAAAGAGAAAAAAATAAGGACTTCAATAAGGACAAATTATTTATATACCAAGTTGATATCTTTAAGTCTTGAATTTTTTTAGCATTTTCATAGTAATTAGAAGAAGTATACAAAGATAGAGGGTATAGTAGTAAGCAGTTTAGGATGATATGCAAGAAAATATCAATGGGTAAAAAGAGAATCACACCAGGAGAAATAGGAAGAGAGAAGAAAATTTTATCAGATAAAGAGGTGTATGTGTGGGAAATACTATTTCAGTGGAGGGGAGGATGAGAATGGTGATTGACAATATTTAACCTTAGTCTCATTGGAATTGGCTCAAAGAAGAGCTAAATTCATTGGTGTATGGAAACCTATATTAACTTATAAAGAAGTAGAAGGGGAATAAAAAAGGGGGGTTGGTGGGGAGGAGAATAATATAAGGGAGATAGACATTGAAGGGGGTAATTAAAGATCCAAAAGAGATGTAAAAGGAGAATTATAAGGGTGTTGTGGGAAAGGAAGTAATATAAGGGAGGAGAAATGGGGCGGGATGATTAAAAACACAAAATGGGTGTGGAGTCATATTAGGCTTCAACTGAGACAAAAAAGTAGGAGTAGCAATCATGATCCCAGACAAAGCTAACACAAAAATTGATCAGATTAAAAGAGATAATCAGTACTTACACTATATGCAACAAATAGAATAGAATACAGATTTTAAAAGAGAAACTAAAGGAGGAAATAAATAGTAAAATTATCCTAGTGAGCTACCTCAACCTCCCCATATCAATACTAGATCAATGGAACAAAAAAAAGAAAGAGGCAAAGGAGGTGAATGAAATTTTAGAAAAGCTGTATTTAAAAGATATCTGGAGAAAATGGAATATGGATAAAAAGATTATATCTTATTTCCAGCAGCATATGGTACATATAGAAAAATTATCTATGCTCTATGGCATGTAAACTTCTCTACTGAAAGCAGAAAAACAAAAATAATGGATTCAACTTTTTCAGATAATAATGTAATAAAATTATAATCAATAAAGGATCATAGAAAGGCAAATAACAAATTATTTGGAAACTAAATAATTTAATCTTTCAAAATAGAGGGGTCAAAGAACAAATGATAGAAACAATCACTGATTTTATTGAGGAGAATAACAATGAGGAGACAACATATTAAAATTCCTGGGATATAGCCAAAGCTAGACTCGGGAAAAATTTATATCACTGACTGCTTATATCAATAAAATAGAAAAAAAAGCAGATCAATTAATCGGGTATGCAACAACTACAAAAAAATAGAAAAAGAACAAATTAAAAATCTCTAAATGAAGACTAAATTAGAAATCCTAAAAACCAAAGGAAGAATTAGTACTATTGAAAGGAAAAGTACTATTGAACTAATAAATATGATTAGGAGCTGATTCTATTAGAAAAACCAAATAAAATAAATATAGCATTCATTAATTTGATCCCAAAAAGGAATGAAGATAATCAAATTAACAGGATCACAAAGGAAAAGTATTATTTTACGTGTAATCAAGAGGAAATTAATGCAATCATTAAGAGCTAATTTTCCCAAATATATAATAATAAATCTGATATCCTAGGTGAAATGAATGACTATATACAGAAATATAAATTGCTTAGATTCACAAAAGTGCAAATAGAATATTTTAAATAATCTCATCTCAGAAAAAGACATTGAACAAGCCATCAATGACCTACCCTCAAAAAAAATTCCCAGAGTAGATGAATTAAAAGTGAATTCTATGGGGCAGCTGGGTAGCTCAGTGGATTGAGAGTCAGGCCTAGAGATGGGAGGTCCTAGGTTCAAATCCAGCCTTAGCCACTTCCCAGCTGTGTGACCCTGGGCAAGTCACTTGACCCCCATTGCCCACCCTTACCACTCTTCCACCAAGGAGCCAATACACAGAAGTTAAGGGTTTGAAAAACAAAGATATAATAAAAAAAATAAAAGTGAATTCTATGAGACATTTAAAGAAAAAATTAATCTCAATACTATACAAACTATTTGGCAAAAGAAGCAAAGATGTCATACCATTTATTTTTATGATAAAAATATGGTGCTTCTTCCCAAGGCATGAAGACCAAAAATGGAGAAAGAAAATTACAGACCAATTTCTCTAATGAACATTGATACAAATCTCTTAACTAAAATACTAGCAGGAGATTACAGAATAAATCACAAGAAATATTCACTGTGACCATGTGGGATGTATACAGGAATGCAAGGCTGGTTTAATATTAGGAGAACTATTAGCACAATTGACCTTAACAATAACCAACTAAAAGAAATCATGATTTTATAAAAAAAATTTCAGAAAAAGCCTTTGACAAAATAGAAGGCCATTCCTATTTTAAACAGTAGAAAATGGAGTGCAGGATTGATGCAAGATCTCTTGCATTTGCAAAATGACCCTAGGTAATCCTGGCAGTTAGGGGAAAGAAATTTTGACTCAGCAAGTCCCTGTCTCAAGACCTGACTGTTGGAGTTGGGACTATAAATTCCCCTGGAGAACCAACCTGGGGGTTATGATTTCCTTGACCTCACCCAGACATCCAGCTACCCCCTGAACTTCTCCTTGGGGCCGTGGGAGGTGGAGTTGGTGGTTTGTGGAACATGGGAAGGGATTAGTTAAGTGAACCTACCCAGGACACCCCTAAACCAAATCATTACCCTCTTTTGTCAAGCTACTAGACCACTCTACATCAGGGCAGTGGAATTTATCCCTGGCTGAGGGGCGGGATCCCTCAGCCTGATCCTAACTTCTGAGGTCCTCTGCCAATACTGGCCATTCACACATAGCAACAGCTTCTCCAGATCCTAACCCTTTTCCCTCAGTTTACCCTGGTGTTTTAAATAAACCCCTTGCCTGATTCTGGAAGTTTCCATAGTTCATTTATACCATCAACTGCAGCTAAGGGGCTGAGGAGAAGGACGATAGCTACCACATGTCTCCAGAGGGGGTTAGATCAGGCATCCATTTTGCTCAGGAAGTGAGCCAGATTCACTTCTTGTTGGTTTCTAGTTTCTCAGCAACAAGGAGGGGATCCTCTCTCTTCACCTTAAAGGAGACTACAGACAGCAGGGAAAATGACTGGGCATCTCAGCTCAGGCCCCCACATCCCTGGCTGTCTCAAACCAACATATACTGTAGTTGTAGGCTCACTGGCCCAGGAGATTTACTGGTGCCACCAGCTCCCCTAATATCAGCCTCTTTAGCCCTTTATTACAAAAGCATATGAATAAAAGGGACTTTACTTAAAATAACAATTAGCATTTGTTTAAAACTATCATTAAGTATCATCTTCAATCCAGATAAGTTTGATGTCTTCCCAATAAGATCAAAGTATTTTCTGCAATGGGGACAAGTTAGAAGCCTTCCCAATAAGATCAGGAGTGAAGCAAGGATGCCTTATATTCAATATTGTACTATACAGCTAGCAGTAGCAATTAGAGAAGAAAAAGAAATTGAAGGGATTAAAGTAGGCAGTGAGGAGACTAAACTCTCTCTTTCTCTGCAGATGAGATGATGGCATACTTACAGAACCTCAAGAAATCAACTAAAAGGCTAGTGGAAATAATTAACTACTTTAGTAACATTGCAGGGTACAAAATAAACCTACATAAATCATGAGTATTTCTATATATTCCCAACAAAACTCAGCAGCAGGAGTTAGAAAGAGAAACTCCATTTAAAATCACTCTAGATAATATAAAATATTTAGGAATCTATCTGTCAAAACAAACATAGAAATTATATGAACACAAATACAAGACACTTTTTGACCAATTAATACTAGATATAAACAATCGAAATACATGAACTCTTCATGGGTAAGATGAGCTAATATAATAAAAATGTCAATCCTACTCAAATTAATCTAATTATTAATGCCATACCTATAAAACTACCAAAAAACTTTTTTATACAATTAGAAAAAAAATATAACAAAGGTCATTTGAAAGAACCAAAGATCAAGAATATCAAGAGAAATAATGAAAAAAAATGTGAAGGATGGAGTCCTAGCAATATCAGATCTTAAACTGTACTATAATGCAGTGGTCATAAAACAATATGGTACTGACTAAGAGACAGAAGAGTGGATCAATAGATTAGACTAGGGGCAAATGACCTCAGTAAGCTAATGTTTGATAAACCCAAAGACCCCAGCTTTTGGGACAAGAACTCACTATTTGACAAAAACTGCTGGGAAAACTTGGAAAAAAAGTATGGGCACAATTGGGTTTAAATCAACATCCCAGATGCTATACCAAGATAAATTCAAAATGGGTAAATGACGTAAATATAACGAGTGAAATCATAAATAATTTAGGTGAAGATATATTAGTATTACCAGCCAGATCAATGGGAAAGGACAGAATCAAGCAAGAGACAGAGAACTTTGAAAAATGTGAAATGAATTACTTTATATCAAATTAAAAAGTTTTTGTACAAATAAAACTGATGTAACCAAAATTAGAAGGAAAGCAACAAACTAGGGGAACATTTTATAATAAAACTATCTGACAAAGGTTTGATTTCACAAATATATAAGGAACTAAGTCAAATTTACAAAAAAATCAAGCCATTCCCCAATCAATAAATGTGCAAGGGACATTCAAAACTATCAATAAGCACATGAAAAAGTGTTCTAAATCCCTCCTGATTAGAGAAATGCAAATTAAAACAACTCTGAGGTACCACCTTACACCTAGCAGATTGGCCAAAATGACAGCAAAGTAAAGTGATAAATGTTAGGTGACATGTGGCAAAATTGGGGAACTAATTTTGGGACTATACTGCTAGTGGAGTTTTGAATCAGTCCAACCATTCTGGAGGGCAATTTGGAACTATGCACAAAGGGTTTTAAATGAATACCTGCCCTTCTATCCACCCATACCACTGTTGGGTTTGTAGTTCAAAGAAATAATAAGGAAAAAAACCTTGTACAAAAATATTCATAGCTGCGCTCTTTGTGGCAAAAAATTGGAAAATGAAGGGTGTCCATCCATTGGGGAATGGCTGAATAAATTGTGGTACATGTTGGTGATGGAACATTATTTTACTGAAAGGAATAAAGAAATGGAGGAATTCCATGTGAACTGGAATGATCTCCAGGAATTGAAGCAGAGTGAAAGGAGCAGAACCAGGAGAACATTGTACACAAAGACTGATACATTATGGCACAATCGAATGTAATGGATTATTCTACCAGTAGCAATGCAATGGCCCAGGATAATCCAGGGGAATTTTGGAGAAAGTACACTATCCACATCCAGAAAAAGAACTATGGAACCAGAAATCCATAAAGAAAAAATATATGATCTACTAGGCAGTGTGATAGGGATGTAATTAGGGTTTTGATGTTAAAGAATCACTCTAATGCAAATATGAATAACATGGAAATAGGTTTTGAACAATGATACATATATAAGTCGGTGGAAGTGCTTGTCAGCTTTGGGAAGGGGGAGGAAAAAGTAGGAGTCCAGAATCATGAATCATGGAAAAATATTTTAAATAAAAATAAAATATAATATGTGGGAAATGGAAGTGGGGAACCAGTGTAATACCTTTGCCAAAGAATCTCAAAAAGGGGTTGTTAAGACTGAGAAATGACTGAAATGACTGAAGAACAACACAGCCTTCAAAAATACTTAATAATAGTTGAATGATAAAGCTGATAAATGGAACCAACTAGTAAAAGGAAAACTAGAAATAATGGAACACAATAGCCCAGTGTTCAATGAATGCTAAAGAATTAGTAAGGAAAGATATTCCTATTTGATTAAAATTGGTGGGAATTTTTGAAAACAGTTTGTCCAATATCAGTCTTACACAAAGTAATGTTGTACAATGCAATATATAACAAGCTAAGAATAGATACCTGACATTAATATTGAATATCATGCTTTTAAAAAAAATAGAAGAGCAATAGCTCCAAATCTTTTTTACAGCTATGGGAAAGAGATGTGTTCTTAATCAAATATAAGTTAAAATATAACACTTGGATTACATGAAATTAACAAAGATTTTCCACGTAAAATTTTAGTTTAATAAGTAGTCAGGAATAGGGAAAAAGTAACAAAAGTCTCAGATGAGTGTTTGACATATGATAGATTTTGATAACTAAGACATATATTCACAAGAGAGAATATTGGAGGAGTTTATGAAAGGCTTTAAACACAAAACAGATTTAAAATTTGATCCTTGAGGTGATAGAGTGCCTATGGAGTTTATTGAATAAAGGAATAACAGAGGATCACTTTGACAGCTAAATGGAGGATACACTGGAGTAAAGAGAGACTTGTAGCAGGAAGAACAATGAGCTTATACTTTTATCTGAGAACAGAGAAAAAGAGAGAGAAAAAGAGACAAAGTCAAAGAAATAAACAGAAAGACAAAAAGAGACTAAGAGATAGAAGCAGAGGAGAGACAAAGAGAATGAAACAGATGGAAAGAGACTGATAATAAATAGACATATGCAATATTTTCTCAGCTTTAAAAATATTTCCATTTCATTTACTCCACAATTGCTACAGATGGGCATATCTTAATAGTTGTATTCTGGTTATAAAATTAGCCCCTCATATAGCACTAGAGCATATCTGTGACCCCAATTTAATTTCAGTACTTGAGGTCCTAATTCTACACATTCTCTATTTTTATTCTTTAAATTTCCATAGTACTTTCTAAAAATATTACATGTATTACTTACATATTGTAAGATAAAGACTATAAGGTTAAAAGTACAAGTATTATTATCATAAAATTTTTAAAAATTAGGAAACTGAGATTTAATCATGAACCAACATAGTGTCTGCAAGAAACATTTAAAACAAAGAAACATAGAGAGAAAAAGAAAAGTCCTGGAGATGATTGTACTATTCCTCAGCTAAAGTAAAAAACAAATACAAAAAACAAAAAACAGGGTTAGCAATTATGATCTCAGACAAAGCAAAAGTGAAAAGTAATCTAATCAAAAGAAAGGAAAGAAATCACATCACAATTAAAAGCACCTTGGAAAATGAAACAATGAAAAAATAACAATATGAAACATATGCATCAAATGGTATAGCTAAATAATTCCTAAAGGATTATTTACATAAGTTACAGAAATAAATAGATCATAAAATGCTTCTAATGGGGGACCTTGACCTTTCTCTCTCAGAGGTAGATAAATTGAATTTTAAAAAAATTATGAGTTAATGAGATAAATAGAAGTTTAGAAAAATTTCATATGCTAGACCTCTAGAGAAAACTAAATGAGAGTAGAAAGGAATAAAACTTTTTCTCTGTGATATATGACAATTTCAAAAAAGTTGATCATACAACAAAGTTTAAAAACTTCAGAATCAAATGTAGAAAAGCAGAAATATTAAGTGTATACTTTCCAGTCTGTGATGCAATAAAAGTGCATTCAAACAAGGGCAAAAAAAAAAGACTAAACCTTAATTAGAAATGAAATAATCATCCAAATAATGTGTCAAAGAACAAATCACAGAAACAATCAATAATATTATTTGAAAAATGACAATGAGGAAACAACATATCAAAATTCATGGGATGCAGCAGGAGCAGTACTTAGGGAGAAATTCATATCTATAAATGCTTACATCATTAAAATAGAGAAAAAGAAAAATGAATATTTGACTTAGCAATAAAGGGTGAACACCATTAACAAATTAGGAGTCCAGCAAAAAAAATTATGTGTCAGACTTTGATAAAGGAAGAATTTATGACTAAATAAAATGTAGAGAACATTAGGAAAAGTCAATCAAATTATTCTGATTACATTAAATTTTTTAAAAATTGTACAACAAAACCAATGCATCCAAGAATATAAGGAAAATAGTTTTGGGGAAAATATTTATAGCAAGTATGTCTAACAAAAGCTACGTTTCTCAAATTTATAGAGAAATTAGTCCAATTTTTAGAAATACAAATCCTTTCCCAATTTATAAATGGTCAAACAATATGAAAAGGCATTTTACAGAGAAATTAAAATATTCAAAGCCTTAAAAATGCTCCAAATCATTATTGATTAGAGAAATGCAATTTTAAAAACTCAGAGAGACTATCTTAAATCCATCAGATTGATATGGAAAAAATGGAATATGATAAGTGCTATTCAATATATGGAAAAATTAAAACACTAATACATTGTTGATGGAGCTGTGAAGTAATAAAACTATTCTTGAGAGCAATAGGAAACTATGTTTACAGGACCACAAAACTAAGCATCTTCTCTGATCCAACAATACCTTTACTGGGTCTGTATCACAAAGAGATTAGAGATAAGGGAAAAGGACCTACCTGTATCAAAATATTTTTAGCAGCTTTTTTTTTTTGTAATGTGGTTTTCCATCACTTGGGGAATAGATGGATAATTTGTGGTATATGGTGATTAGGGAATATTGTTGTGCCATAAAAAATTATGAACAGAATTACAAAACATGTTGAAAAACACTCTTGAAAGACTTGTATGAGGTTATGTAAAGGGAAGTGAGCAAAACCAGAATAATTTATACAGTAACAAAAATATGATATGATGATCAACTTTATTTGCTTCATCAAATTTTTATTGCATGTGTGATAAATGTCTTCTCTCACAACATGAACAATATGGAACTGTATACTGAATGCATGCAAAACTATAACCTCTATCAGGTTATTTACCACCTGAAGGGTAGGGTAAGTAAGGAAGGGGGAAATCTTAATTCTAAGATGTCAAAAAGTAATTGTCAAAAACTGTCTGTGAAAAATAAAAGGAAAAAGAAAATAAAACACTTTGAAAATATATGTTTAAGACTTCTTACTTTTGAATTTTAAAACCACATCTTACATAAAAATAGTAATTTATCTAATTTAATGCTCAAATGTGATCATTGTAATTAGCTCAAGATCATTAAGGCATAATTGGATAATTGGAGACTAGATCAAAGAAATATATATTTCTGAATTTGGATTCAAAGATCTTTAAAATATAATGAGTAACACTTTGGTAAGTTAATCGATATTAATGAAAAACTATTAGAAATGAAAAAATTATGTAGTACCAAGTAAATCAGATAACAAAATCAATTATAAGATTGTTGGTGTGTAATTCACATTTAGATTATGTCCAGTCAAATCAGTCACCAATTCACTGAAAATATATCATTTGAGTTAAATATATATATGTAAAAATAAAAACTGAAGCATTCCTCAAAAGTTTTATCTGGGAATGACAAAGGCAAATCCAAAGTGTTTAATGCAAATTTCCCATACTTCAGTGAAACATGATTTCTTTTGGGGGATCTATTCCTTCTACTTCCACAAGTCCATAGCCACTGTTAGACTTTATTAAATCTATTCTGCAATGATGGTGTGTTTCAAAAAAACAGGACACTTAAACCAAAGTGTTGATGAGCTTCTCTGATACTAACTGGCCTGATCTGGCTAGGCCTGTGATAAGTTGATTTTGAGAGATAAAACAGATCTCAAAAAGCCTCAAGCATGGACCTGATAACTAGAAATTCACTTATCAACATCTCAGCTCTCTAGAATAACTTTGAAATTACTTTAAAATGCCCATGAAGAGGGTTGAGTAGATTATCCATTAATATTTTCTATTGAGCCAAACTTTTCCTTTGAGAAATATGTTTCATTCTGAAAATATATATTCCAAAATTATGGAGGGGCTTTTAAATCCTGTGTTTTGTATTTTCTCTAGAAGTTCAGAGATCTAGAAGACTATTACCCTACATGACTTGGAGTAGAATAAAATATATAAATATATGTACACATATATGTATATGCATATATGCAGAACAGCTTGTTAGCACAGTAGATAGGGTGCCATACCAATAGTCAGGAAGACTTATTGTCTTGACTTTAAATGTGGATTAAAATACCTGTTCGCTCTATGACCCTGGGCAAGTCCCTTAGCCCTTTTTGCCCCAGTTTTTTCATCTACAAAATAGGCTGACAAAGGAAATGCCAACCCACTTCAATATCTTTTTCAAGAACATCATGAATAGGGTCATAAAGTTGGACACAACTAAAAATGAATGAAGAATAATAAATATATTATAAAATGAAATCATGAGAGCCATAATTCTATATCTGAAATTTCATATGTTCTCAGTACCTTCCTTAATATGAAACATTTTATTCACAAAGATGTTTGTTATAGCTATGGAATAGTTATAATATCCTCATTGTATTAAATTATTCAGACTTTGGAGAACTAAACTTGCAATTGCTAAAATGATTTAGCACTAAGAATTGTAGATATATTGGTGTTATGTTTTATTTTATTTATTTATGATCTTTTTTATTATGAACTTAAACATATTTTGACCAACTGCTTGATTTTACTAGCAAACCTGGATATTTCAATTTTTAAAAAGTCTTGGAAAAAATAGGACTCTAAATGCAACTATGATCTCACATACACTTTAAAGTATATATTCAATTGAACATAATAAATAATGAATTTTCCCTACTTATTGGTGACTACTTCAGAACTTCTAGTAGCATCAATTTCAATTGAATAGCTGATGTATGAGTAAATTCAAACAACACAATTTATCTGCTTTCCTGGGAGAAGCCAAGTTCACTATTGAGAGATCTATTGTTCATAAATCTAGCCACTTGGAGACCATTTTTTTTAATTTGGCAAGCTATTAAAGCTATATCTAAAACACTAGAGATCATTGCTTACCCCAATTATATGCTATATGGTATTAAATTACACACATAATGTGCATTTTACAAAATTCAAATGAAAATAATACTTTATTGATACATAACAGGTTAATTTTGTAATTGATTTCAATCATATGGCTCGGACCCTTAAAATAGTTGTAGTAAAATAGCCACTCTCTTTTTCCCCTTTCTCCATGAAATTTATTTAATTTTTCTTTTTTTTCAATTTTAAATTTGACATACATGAACAGAAGAAAAGAGGATTGTATATGAGCCTTTAAATGTGTATGTATGTGTATGAGTACATATGTAGGTACATGCATATATCTCTTTCATTAAAAAACAACTTAACATTATAAGAAATTCAATACAATATTTTAAAATCATTTTGTCTATGTCTCCCTCCAGATTCTGCTGCTCATTTGATCAAAAGGGATCATATTTGTAAAGTAATCATCATAGTGCCTGGAACACAGTAGACACTTAATAAATGCTTCTTTCTTCTCTTCTTTCTTCTTTCTTCATTTCAATGCAAATTAAATGCTTATTGCTACTCTTTCTTTTTTTAACATTACTACTATCTTCTATAATATATCTGAAATGTCTTTCCTTGATATAAGAAAAATAAATCCACAATTAGCCTTGCATGAAAAAGTATATCAAATTCTGAATCTCTGGTCCATTACTTCTCTCATAAGTTTTCAAGACATAGTAACTTTGGTTGGAGTTATGAAATCTTTTAAAAAATCTGCAGGAAATTACTTACTATTATTTCCCTTTGATTTCTCTATTATTATTTGATGTGATACTATGTTTTACTTTCATTTTACTAGAATTTATATTTATAGGAGATCTGGGTTCTGGTATGACTTTTTTTTTTTTTTGCATTGGTGTATCTTAACTGGGAATCCCCCAACAAACATGCTTAATTTCTAGATAAACTTGATGAATTTTCCAAAAGCAAAAACAACTAAACATTTTGGATACAGCAATACTGACTTGTGTTATATAACTTCACTTCCCAATAAATGTAACAAATGCACACTAAATATTTAGTTGAATAATCTCTGTGCCCTTTTAAGTCTACTTTTCTTTATTTTCCCCTTCAAGAATATAAATGATTAGTCACTTTGTTTCATGAAAGAAATTTAGTATAATACCTTATAATTTTTATGCTGAAATATGAAAACAATACCAATACACTCCAGGAGTGAGGGACAGGGATCAAAAGTGCTCCCCTATTGTGTAGCTGACTCCATATACACAGAAAATGGTTGATTCATCAGTGCATGTTTAATTGAATTGTATATCAAATTCAAGTTCACTGAACATTTAATAAAGCTTCCACTAGAATCAGAGAATTTTACAGTATCCCGACAAAGCCATGGCACTTACTTAAGAATGAAAATTAATTTTTGAAAAAAAATAGATTTAATAAACTCTTTGATTATTGAGCTTATAGGCTTTAAAAAATTCCCCAACCCTAAGCTAGAGTGTCTACATTTGCAAATTAACTCTTTTTTCTAAAGTTTGCACTTTAAAATAAATGTTAACTTTTTCAACAATTAAATATTACTCTATTTATCAAAAAATCATTTCTTAATGTTTCATGTAAAACAAAGGAAGTCATATAAAAAGTATAATGTTATTGTCTAAGTCTTCAATTAAAGCAATTAGCCATGGAAAAGTTCAGAGATACAGAAGACATTAAATTAACAAATAAGAAAAAGCCCTAATCACTTGAGTAACTGGAACTAATTTTGGAATGTTTTAAACAGTAACACAGCAGAAATCTCGGTCATTCTTTAAGATTTCCTTTGTGCCTCAAATGACAAATTTAAAACCCTTCCTGATAATTAGAATAAATAAACTTGTTATCTTTCACTAACAAGAATATGATCAATATTATGTAGGCTTTCAATTGTTTTCCCATCAGATTCCAAAATTTACAGTGGTTTGTTCAGCTTCAGTTGTTTGTGAAAATATTGACCTAGTAAAATGACAAATAACAGGGCCCTAACCCAGGCTAAGTTTTTCCTATATGGTTCAGATGAAGAAAACTCATTCAATGAAAGCAAAAAAAGGGAATAAGATCAAGTCAAAGAAATTTTGAATACCTATTGAGCTCTTAGATTTCTCCCTTAACCCACATGGAACTTGTAGTCAGACCAGGAAACAAAAACTGGAAGCACTTGAGAACCGAGCTTGATTCCCTGACATCAGAGAATCAAATTTCTGTATAACAAAGTAAGTTTCTTTAAACAAATAGATAATGTAAAATGAGCATAACAGGACCAAAAGAAGTATTTACATGATGACAATAAACACCACAAAGGACTTCAGTATGCTTATTTCAGTGACTAATTATTACCTCAATAAACTATCAATGAAACATGCCTACCTCTTCTCAATAGAATTGTGACAATAAACTAAACACTAATAAAACTAAAGACATAAAAGAGTTGATAGCATATACAATGTTCTACACCCAGATCCCTCTATCATCCTCACACATGTACATCTCTGCAAATGAGGGAAAGGCATACATTTTTTCCATCTCTTTTCCAGCGCTAGATCTTTTCATAATTATACAGCATTCAATTATATGAAGAATTAAGTATATGTTGTCAGATGTGATCAATGTTGGTTTATTATGCTTTCTGATATTTTGGTGGGGCAAAAAGGGCGTGTTTGAAGTGACACTGTCAATTAGCAGTGAATGTCTAAAAAGGGGCAATGTTATTATATTTACTTTTAAACTTTATTTGAAAAATGCACATATAGTTTGGTTTTATATCACTATCATTAATGAATATATCCTTTTCATTTCTCCAAACCAGGAATATATCCTTTTACAAAGAAATAAAATTAAATTGGAGGGGGGTGGGGAGTAACTTGTTTAGCAAAACTAACAACCAATATATCAACCAATTCTGTACCCCTATTCATTGTTGCAGAAACATAACCTCTCACTTTTTCAAAGGTAGGATTGAGTTCTTATTAAATAGTGGATCAAAGGACTCTTCCACTATGACCTCAATCTTTGATAGTCCTGACTAGTACAACCTAGTACAACTTCTAATAAGAGCTACCTGATTTGATCTGTGCTCAGCCTGAATAATACTCTGCTTAGTAGCTAGTGTCTGCCTTGGCAATGGCCAAGGCATATTTCCTGGCCTATTTCCTAGTGCTGATAGAGGAAGATATAGAATCACTGAGAAAAAATAAACACACAAATATACCTATGTGTTAATTAATATAGATTAGAAAGCACCCTAGCCAAATAGGTAGATTTCTTTTCTGTTATACTCTAATCATCCCATTAAACAAATAGCATGGTTAGTTATAGATAGACTCTGCTCTTGGCAGCAAGGTTCAGCTGTAAATGTAGGCTTCAGATGCCTCTTTAACACTTTGGCAAAGAAGAAGCTGCTCTACCCCAATGAAAAAGTCAGCTTCCTATCCTTTGATGAGAGCTTATTGTTCAGACAATTGCAGATTTTTCTGTTAGAATCATTTGGCATAGGTTTGGAATCATTCACTTAAAACTTGTTTATATAGTGTCTATTATGCACTGAAAGGAATAATAATAATAATTCACACTTATATCAAACTTCATAGGTTTCAAATTGCTTTACTCAGAACAGCCTTATAAGGTAGCAAGAAACAAATATCAGACCTATGTTCCACAAAAATGAAAGACAAAATTTCATAATGAGTTATAACTTGTCCAAGGTTACAAAGTTAATAAATGTGAGAGCCAGGCTGGAATCCATCTTCTGATAGCATACTATTTGAAGAAAGGAGTGTGCTCTGGCTAGCTCATATCAACTACAAAAGCCTACATAAATTCTCAGTGTGAGAATTTGTACCAGTGACTAAGCAAATAGAACACATCAGGACATGATTTGTTGTTTTATTGATTAGACTCTAGACTAAAGAATGTGATAGAGAAAATGTTAATCCAGATTAACCTTAAAAGTATGTTGTGGCTACATGTTTTTCCCCTAAGATTAAGTAGTTAAAAATTTATCAGCAAACCACTGGTTAAAAGAATTCCTTCTATGAGAAGGATTAAAAAGTTTGGTAGAGATAGAGAAAGGGCTAAGATGTGTGAATTCATTTATAGGAAATTATGACTAAGTGTATAGATACATCTTTTCTGGTAAATCAGGACTGGTATAATTTAAAAAAATAAAAAAGTTAGTTTCAAAATAAAAAATAAAATATATTGAATAAAAGAATTTTGGTGAAATACAATAAAGGGTGAACATAATAAGATGAAACTGGGCAAATATAAATGTACATTTTGTTTTACATAGCTTTGGTGTGGCTAGACACTGTCTTGTGAAGGAAAAAAAAACTGGAAGAGACAGTAGGCAGAAAATTCAATACAAATTAATAATGTACTATGGGAGGGACAGCTGTACTATAGAGGGGTAGCTGGGTAGCTCAGTGGATTGAGAGCCAGGCCTAGAGATGGGAGGAACTAGTTTCAAATCTGGCCTCAGACCCTTCCTAGCTGTGTGACTCTGGGCAAGTCACTTGACCCCCATTGCCTACCCTTATCACTCTTCTGACTTGGAGTCAATACAAAGTATTGACTCCAAGATGGAAGGTAAGGGTTAAAAAATTATAATGTACTATGTACCAACCTTTCCCTTTATTATCTCCACCAAACATCTCTTCAAATAACAATAATGACTGCAACAGTTGTTTCAATTTTCAATTTCATAGCTAGTATAATGTTCATAAAACTGAAGGTGAGTCCCACTGTACTTAGCCCCAGTCAAGTTAGATCCTGAATTGTGTTGTGTTATGAATTTCACATTTAAGAAAAAATAATAATAATCTGGAAGATGTTATAATAGTTATAAATAGAAACTATCATGGGGGTGGACCTGGAATTTGGAATATTTTCCCGGAGAGAAAGTTTATGAGGAAACATCATTATTTTATTTAACTACTTCAAAAGTTGCTATGTATAAGAGAGAATGGATGAGTTCTATTGGTATCCAGAAGGAATAACTAACAGTAATTGTCAATAAGGTCGAAATTGTTGATAAAGAAACCTAAAACTGATTGGATCAAAAACTTTCTAATAACCAGAGCAATCTGAAAATTACATCTATCTGCCAAGACAAACACAGGAATTATATGAACACAATTATACAAAAGAATGTTCACACAATTAAAACTCGATATAAATAGTTGGAAAATCATAAATTTGACAATTTTTTTGGGAAACAGATCTACAAGTTGTGGTATGTGTGTGATGAAATATTATGTTATTAAAAATGAGAAGCAAGATGTTTATAGAAAAATCTGGAAGACTTACATGAACACTTATACTTATTCAAAGTGAAATAGACAAATCTTGGAAAAATTTGTACAAAGTATCAGAAATATTAAGATGACCAACTGAGCAAATGACTTACCTCTTCAAAGAAATACAAAGACCTAAGATAATCACTAAAGACTTATAATGAAAATTCTATTTGTCTCCATACAAAATTTATTCAGTCTTAATGCAAATTAAAACTATTTTTTAACTTTCCATATTATTCTTGGTTTTGTGTTTGTTTGGTTTGTGTTTTCCTTGACAACATGAAATAATGAAATATTTTTATGAGTGCATATGCATAACAATATCTAATCTCTTGCCTTCTCAAAATGGAGAAAGGGAGGGACAGAGTGAGGAAAATAATTTAAAATTCAATTTTAAAATGTTTTTCTTATATATAAATTATAATAAAATAAAAATTTAGCATGAAAATTTATTTAAAAATAGAATATTATAATACTAGAGTTGGATATCAAAAGAATAATAGTTCATCTAAGTTGAACTCCTTTATTTCACAAAAAAGTAAGAAAGAAACTTGGGCCAAAATAGGTTAAGTAACTAGAGTAACTTGCTTAGATTTCATCTATTTAGTAAGAGATAGAATTCTGATTTTTATCCATATTTTTGGACTATAAATTACAGATATTTTAAGAAGTTTCATATATATATGTATATGTCATATAAATGAATTTAACAAACCTTCACCTGTAATTCTTTTCCTTTAAAAATAAAAGTGTTCATTTTTATTCTGTTAATCCCAAATGAAATTGCGAAGTAAAACATAATAAAACTCAGTTTTGATACCTGGGGTTTAAGTTTTTGTATCCCATGCAGAATTAAATTGTTAAACTTGTATGTCACCAACTTAATTTGAAATAAATGTTTGCCATGAAGAAGTTTTTATTTGTAATGGAAAACAATCTTTCTCTTTTCTCTTTTTTAGTCTATGAATTTTAATTATTTAATTCCCCTACTTTGTCTATTTACTATGTTGTTTTTTTAAATTTACCCAGCGTAATTCTTTGTTTCTCACTTAATATTGTGCTACAGTTGTATGACATTGATGGAATTACTAAAGCCTCCTACACAATTATAATTGTTCTACCATCTTATCTTAACACATGATTGCTTTACCTCAAAGAATTTAATTCTAAATGATTTTATTTTTCCTAGTGACAGACTGGTTATTTGCCTTTGTTTAGTTTTATCTAGGAAGTATACTTCAAAAAAGACACTTTTTAAAAATTGTCAAATGACTTTAATATACTTTAAAAATGTTTATTACTCTAAACTTAAGAACATTTAACAAGTTCAAATAATCCAAAATAATATGGCAAAATTGTTAAGTAAAACTCTAAAAAGAGAAATAGCTACATTGTGAATAGTATAGTATAAATCTTGTTCAGTCCCTTTATCTGGAATGATAGATGGATAGATAGATAGCAAAAGATTTTCATTTTTGACCCTTCAATATTAAAATATATACATATGTGCGTGTATCTGTATAATAATTTTGTCAACTAAAAAGTCTGGTTTGTATGGATTTTTAAATCAATATGTTTGGGACTAGGTATATAAAAACAATGGAAATAATCCAGTTTCCAAGGTCCAAACATTCTACTGAATGATATAGAGAAAAATGAACTAACATTTTAAAAATAGGTAGAAAGAAACAAGGGAAGGAAGGAAGGAAGGAAGGAAGGAAGGAAGGAAGGAAGGAAGGAAGGAAGGAAGGAAGGAAGGAAAGAAGGAAGGAAGGAACTTGAGGAAGAGATAACTAACAAACAGGAAGGATGAGTTAGTATGCAGCCTACAGAGGTAATGGTGTACCTGAATTAAATCTTGATTTCCTTGGTAAGAATTTTAGGAACCTGGGGATTTAATGAAGGAAAACACTCCAAATATAGGAATAGCTTTTACAAATAGAGAGAGAAAGGAAATGAAATATTTAGTTTAGAAGATAGTTTATCACCTAGTTTGTCTAGGACAAGGAATTCTACTTTTCACTGAAGTCCTGCTTTGATGTCTCATCCTGTTATGGAAGTGACTCCAGGTCCTCAAAGGCTATGCGAGCTGAACATAAACTTGGCAGGTCCTGACAAGTTGGAAAGAATTCAGAAAGAAACCTAATGGCAGACATTCCATCTGAGTAGCCTGATATCTGAGAAGATCATTAGCAAATGGACTGTGTAATGAATTATTTGGCCATAGTGACTCTTTACTATAATTTAGTAAGCTGTCAATATGTATCAATGCACACAGAGTATTGAAACTATATTTAATAATACATTCATAAAATATTATATCCATGTTATTTAATAGTATATTAAAACATGTATTTAAATTATTTTATTTCAATTATAAAATACTTAAAGGTTTTCTAAATGCTTTACATATAATATCAGTCATTTCTGACAAAAATTCTTGCTAGGTAGGTGCTATTACTATGTCTGTCTTACAGATAAGTAAACTAAGGTTAGGAGAGTGACTTGCCCAAAGTTGCATCACTAATATGTGTCTGAGGAAGGATTTGTATTGAGGTTTTCCTAATCCCCTGCCAAACCACATGTATGAATAATTGAATTATTCATCAATCTTCTAATCATTAGCTATATAGACATTTTCAAATTTGGGCTCTTTCATATAAAGAAACTATAGATTTACATTCATTTACATACATTCTTTTTTTCCCTCAGGAAATAGACCTATACTTAATAAGACAATTGTGTCAAAGTAATATGCAGCATTCTATTATTAATTAATATTAGTAGATTGCTATAGGGAAAAATACTCCAAACTACAGTTTTACCAATAACATGAGAGTATTTAATTTCTCACAGTATTTATCAAATGACTTGACTGACAGTAAATATTTCTTTTAAGTTAAATCTCTACTTAGATGATGCTTACAGATGAGGAAATTCACTATTATATTTTAAATTATTCCCTTGTTTATTTAAATTTTAAATTTAAATTCTATTGCAATAGAATTCCAAACATGAAAAAGTGGTGATTCTTTTAAACTTATGTGTAAAATGTACCTGATTCTGTAAGTGCCTAAAACTTTAATGACATGGAGGGTTTATTTAGTTTTCTAGACACAAAAAGAAAGTAATGTCAACTTTTTTTTCTTTTGCCACTTATTGAGAACAATGATTTTTTTTAAATGAGCACATTGAAATAAAATCAGAAAAAATAATTTGGTCAAGAGACTAAAGAAAAGAAGTGAGACTTGGAATCTCATTATTATTCTAAAGTCCATTACTAATTTTAAAGTAGTATGTTTCTATTTTTGTGAAAATCATAATCAACTGACAATAAAATTTATTAAAAAGCTAAATTGCCCCACATATTAATACAGATTCTGTCATTGTTAAGTACATGATATAATTATTTTTTTATTCATTTCATGGCTTTAAATAATATGTTGGGAAAATGGAAAAATGGAAAAAATTTTAAGATAACTTATCATATCTGATAGGCAATATTTGAATTTATATAGATATATTTAAATATGAGTTAAAATATTCTATGATTTACACCTGAGACTAATTTTTTAACCAAAATGCAAGAACAGTTTTAAATGCATGATCTAATTTGATGGCCATATTTTATCATTAATATATTATATTCATGTTCTGACCTTCTCTCTATGTCTTAGCATACAAGATATTCAAATTCCCCAAGACATTATCAATAAAATACATATTCTTCCTCTTCCAATAAAAATTAAATTACTCTGTCAGGAAATTTATCATGGTATAAAAATGAATATTTATTCCAAAGTGTTATTGAATCAATTTCACAAAGAAAATACTATCATAATGAATATCGAAATATTTATGTTGATTTCTTTTCATTTTACAAATTAAGAGTCATAGTCACTAGGAAAGAGAAATGAAAATATGGGTTAAAATTTAATGAAATAAAAAGATTCCAACTTTTCTTCAGTAAGTAACTTCATGTCCTCATTGGTCACTTTCAATGGCAGAGAAAAGAGAGAAAAAGTTAATTCTCTATTAAAAAAAGGATATCTAATTTTTGGAAGTAATTTTCACAATGACAGGTGGGAAATAAGGATACAGCAGCTCAAAGCACTGGTTATATTTTCATAAGCTATATCTTTCAACTATAATGAACTCTGAAATTGTCAATAATAATCTTTTGCCACATAAACTTGTTTATTACTCTAATTTTATCTAGTTATTCCTGAGATCCATTTGTCTACTGATTATTTTAAATGCTATATATTTTTAGTTTCTTTATTTTTAATACTTTTCTTCTTAAATGTTGAATTCAAAATTCTCTCCCTCCCCCTCATGTCCCCTTTTATCTACTAAGAAAATTATTAATATGATATCAATTATACATGTGAAATCATACAAAAATTACCATATTAGCCATATTGTAAAAAACTGAAAAAAAGAAAGTGAAACATTATATTTTAGTTTGCACAAAGAGTTAATTTGTTCTTTCACTGGAGGTGCATAGCATTTGTTCTTCATCATGAATTTTTTGGAATTGTTTTGAATCATATTAAGAATAGCCAAACTTTCATAGTTAATCATCACTAAAATTTAGCTGTTGTGCATAATGATTTTATGCTTTTTTTCTCACTTAAATTTGCTTCTGTTTACACATGTCTTATCATGTTTTGTTTTGTATTTTTTTCCTTTTGAAGCCACCTCCTGGTCATTTACTCTAGCATAATGTCACTCTATCACAATAAATGTCACAATGGGTTCAACTATTCCCCAGTTGATGAGGATTCCCACAATTTCCAATTTTTTGCCACCACAAAAATTTGTTATGGTTCTTTGTGCCTATAAGTTCCCTTCCTTTTCCTTACATTTCTTTGACATATAGACATATTAATATTATTGCTCTGTCAAAGGATATATGCAGTCTTATAACTTTGAAGGTCTAATTTGAATTTTTTCTTGAATGGTTAGACAAATTCTATACTACATCACTGAGATATTAATGTACTTCTTTCTCCTTATCTCCTGCGTTATTTGTAATATTTTATAGGTGTGAGTTGGTATTACATTAATGTTTTAACTTGCATTTCTCTATTGAATTGTGATAGGGAGTGCTTTTTCATATGGCTACATATAGCTTTTATTTATTTTTCTGAAAACTTCCTGTTCAAAGCATTCGGCCATTTATTGATTAGAGAATGGCTTTTTTATTTACATATTTGATTCAATTTTCTATATATTTGAGTGATGGCACTTGTATGAGAAAAAACTTGACACAAAAATGCTTTATATTACTTCTCTGTCCATGTACCTGTGAGGAAAATGTATTATACCTGATTATCTTTTTTGATTAGATCCATTGTTGCTTTTACTCTGTCTGAAATCATCTTTGCTACCCTTGCATTTTTTTTTACTTCAGCAAAACCATATTTGATTTTCTTCCAGGCTTTTATTTTCACCCTATGGGTATCTTTCTGCTTCATGTGTATCTTCTGTAAAAAGAATATTGTTAGATATTTTTCTTATTCTTTTTGCTATTTACTTTCATTTTGTGGATAAGCTTATCACATTAAAATTCATAGTTATGATTCCTACCTATGTATTTCTTTCAATCCCATTTTCTTCTGTTTAGTTTTCTCTTTATTTTTTTCTTCCATCCCTCCTCAAAATACCATTTTATATTTAACTATTGCCTATTTTTAGTCTGTCCTCTCCTTTATCATCCCCATATTTCCCTTCTATTACCCTACTGGAAAAATTGCTTTTATAAAGAGAGAGAGAGAGACAGAGAGAGAGAGAGAGAGAGAGAGAGAGAGACAGAGAGACAGAGACAGAGACACAGAGACAGAGACAGAGACACAGAGACAGAGACAGAGAGAGACAGAGAAAGAGAGAAAGAGACAGAGACAGAGATGGATAGACAGATAGAAAGCAACAAAATCATTGTTTCCCATGTCCTGATTAAAGCCATGTCTGTTTGTAACTACTTTGGTGGTTCTGTGTTCTGTGTTTTTTAAGGTCTATATATTTAGAGGTCCTAGCAAGATTCAAAGTTTCTGTTCCCTGAGTAACCAGCAAAAACAAATCCAGGAATGTGGTACCCATTGGAACCTATTTAGTTCCAGACTGGACCCAGCTTTGTTGTTGGCTGGGTGAGTGAACTTGAGGACTAACCCTCATGTGTTTGGGAAACTGAACCACTCTTTAATCAGATGTTTGTAAAACTGGGAAATCACAGAAATGTGTCTGCCCAAGCAAGTGCTCTAGAAAACAGGGTTGCTGGATATATGTCTTCAGATGTATTGTTATGATGATAATAACAGATAATTTGGAGAAGCAGATAATGTGTCAGGGCCAATATTAGAGCTTCAAGTCCAGAGCCAGAGATTGACAGGCTTCAGTGAGGAAAGGAGGGGGCTAAACACTCCTGGCTCTCAAACCCCTCCCCCATAAACAGTTGCTGGTTTCAGTTGGTAATGAAAGCAGGAATGAGATTCTTCTGGTAAGTTTCTGTTATGGCTGAAACCCCAATGATGTTCCTTTCCTTTAATTTATATTCCTCACAGGTCAGTTAGATGGGTATATAGCTATCTAACTGTTGAGGATAGAGAAGATCTTAAACTGGCAGCAGACAGGATTCAAACTAGATGTCCAGACTGAGTTGTGAGTATCCTCCCAAATAATTACCGGGCACAGATTTGAAGATAAAGGTTTTATTAAGTAATAACAAGGGAAACTAGAGAGATCAATGAAGGTATTTGAATAATGAAAGGTGACCCTGAACAGTTAGATTGAAGCTGTCCTTTTCCCCTCCTCACAGGAGGGGATGAAGGCACTTAACTAAAACTGGCTCTCTTGCTATTGATGAATATCTACTAAATATTTGTTGTAATGAAGTTGATATAAACTAACCCTAATAAACAGGCTAATCCTTAAGTAGTAACCACACTGGCTATGTCACTATGGCTTCTCAAGTGAACCCCCAACTGTGGAGTAGTAAGTAGGGAGTCTGCTCACTTCAACCTCCACAAAATAACTGACTCAAACCCTTTTCAACTGCCCCCTCACCCAAAGTTCTCCAGGGGGGTCCCCTGGAATTCTGGGTGAGGCAGTCACTGTATCTTTGCAGGAATTCTATGCTTTGCATCTCCACATAACAGTATACTATGTGCCTTTTGGTGTTAAGATAATTGGCAAAAATAAACTAAACCTGACTCTAAGCACTTTGGGTCAAAATGTAGTTCAATTTGTTTTTTCTGTATGTGTTTTACATATATAAAGCAAGGCAGCTGTATGTCTTTCTCATCCTTACCTAATGGAAAGAGGAGTAGGGATGGTACTACAGATGAGAAATGTAAGTAGTAGCAAAAAAAATTAGCCTGGATGTTGGCTGAAATTTTTAATGGAACTTGAGCTAGAGTGTTGGAGTCTAGATTATTAAATACCAAAGACTTTAATCTATGTTTGAGTAACTGCTTTGGAACAAGGAAAATAGTGAAGAGTTTCTGATGGTATGAAATATTATAACTTCAAGATCTTTTTTGTGATTATTATTGTAAAAAGATAGAAGATTCTCTGTAATGACCTTGCAATTGAAAAAGGAATATTGACTAAAATAATTAATTGTATTTGTTGAAGCCTCTTCATTTTCTAGGGGTTTCTTGTTCTTTTTTAAATACTAATTTTTAGTTTTTGAAAATTTATCATGGTTACATGATTCATGTTCTTACTTTCCACTTCACCCTCACCACCTCCTCCCCCTCCCATAGCCAATGCGCATTTCCCGTTTTTTTATTTTGTTTTGTTTTTAAACATGTATTAATATTTATTGTTTAGAAAAGTTAACATGGTTACATAATTTATGCTCTTACTTTCCCCTTCACCCCCCGAAGACCCTCAACCACTATGGCTGATGCGTATTTCCACTGGTTTAACATGTGTCATTGATCAAAACCTATTTCCAAATTGTTGATAGTTGCATTGGTGTGGTAGTTTCAAGTCTATATCCCAAATCATGTCTGCCTCAACTCATGTGTTCAAGCAGTTGTTTTTCTTCTGTTTCCACTCCTGTAGTTCTTCCTCTGAATGTGGATAGCGTTCTTTTCAATAAGTCCCTCAGAATTGTCCTGGGTCATTGCATTGCTGCTAGTACAGAAGTTCATTACATTCTATTTTACCACAGTGTATTGGTCTCTGTGTGCAGTGTTCTTCTGGCTCTGCTTCTTTCACTCTGCATCAAATCCTAGAGGTCTTTCCAGTTCACATGGAATTCCTCCAGTTTGTTATTCCTTTGAGCACAATAGTATTCAATCACCGGCATATACCACAATTTGTTCAGTCATTCCCCAATTGAAGGGCATACCATCATTTGCCAATTTTTTGCCACCACAAAAAGCATGGTTATAAATATTTTCCTATAAGTCGGTTTGTCTATGATCTCATTGGGATATAAACCCAACAATGGTATGGCTGGATAAAAGGGAAGGCATTATTTTATATCCCTTTGAGCATAGTTCCAAATTGCCAGCCAGTATGGTTGGATCAGTTCAAACTCTACCAGCAATGCTTTAATGTCCCAGTTTTGCCACATCCCCTCCAACATTCATTACTCTCACCTGCTATCATTTTAGCCAATCTACTAGGTGTGAGGTGGTACCTCAGAGTTGTTTTGATTTGCATTTCTCTAATTATTAGAGATTTAGAACACTTTCTCATGTGCTTTTTGATACTTTTGATTTCTTTATCTGAAAACTCCCTGTTCATATCTCTTGTCCATTTATCAATTGGTGAATGGCTTGATTTTTTATACAATTGGTTTAACTCCTTGTATATTTGAGTAATTAGACCCCTGACAGAGTTTTTTGTTATAAAGATTTTTTCCCAATTTGTTGTTTCCCTTCTTATTTTTGCTACATTGTTTTTGTTTGTACAAAAGCTTTTTAGTTTGATATAATCAAAACCATTTAATTTACATTTTGTAATTTTCTCTAACTCTTGCTTGGTTTTAAAATCTTTCCTTTCCCAAGGAAACTATTCTATGTTCACTTAACTTATTTATAGTTTCCCTCTTCTTATTCAAGTCATGCACCAATTCTGAATTTATCTGAGTGTAGGGTGTGAGGTGTTGACCTAAACCTAATCTCTCCCATATTGTTTTCCAAATTTCCCAGCAGTTTTTGTCAAATAGTGGATTTTTGTCCCCAAAATTAGGCTCATTGGGTTTATCATACACTGTCTTGCTGATGTCACTTACCCCAAGTCTATTCCACTGATCCTCCCTTCTGTCTCTTAGCCAGTACCATACCGTTTTGATGACTGCTCCTTTATAGTACAGTTTAATATCTGGTATTCTTAGGTCCCCTTCCTTCACATTTTTTTCCTTTATTTCCCTTGATATTCTTGATCTTTTGTTATTCCAGATGAACTATGTTATAGTTATTCCTAATTCAGTAAAAAAGGTTTTTGGCAGTTTGATAGGTATGGCACTAAATAGGTAAATTAATTTGTGTAGAATGGTCATTTTTATTATATTAGCTTACCCTACCCATGAGCAAACAATATTTTTCCAATTGTGTAGATCTAGTTTTAATTGTTTGGAAAGTGTTTTGTAGATGTTTTCATATAATTCTTGTGTTTTTTTTGGTAGATATATTCCTCAGTATTTTATATTGTCTAGGGAGATTTTTAATGGTGTTTCTCTTTATATCTCTTGCTGCAGCGATGTGTTGGAAATATATAGAAATGAGGATGATTTATGTGCATTTATTTTGTATCCTGCATCTGTGCTAAAGTTGTTGATTACTTCTACAAGCCTCTTAGTTGATTCTCTAGGATTTTTTAAATAGACCATCATATCATCTGAAAAGAGTCATTGCTTAGTCTCCTTGTTGCCTATTTTGATACCTTCAATTTCTTTTTCTTCTCTAATAGCTACTGCTAGTGCTTCTAGTACAATATTAAATAATAGAGGAGATAATAGGTATCCTTGTTTCACTTCTGATCTTATTGAATGGCTTCTAATTTATCCCCATTGCATATGATGCTTGTTGATGGTTTCAGGTATATACTGTTTTTTATTTTTAGGAAATATCCTTCTATTCCTCTACTTTCAAGGGATTTCAATAGGAATGGGTGCTGTATTTTGTCAAAGGTTTTTTCAGCACCTATTGAGATAATCATCTGATTTTTGTTTGTTGGATTGTTGATATGATTAATTATGTGGATGGTTTTCCCAATGTTGAACCATCCTTGCATTCCTTGTATAAATACTACCTAATCATGGTGGATAATACTCTTGATCATTTGCTGGAGTCTCTTTACTAATATTCTATGTAAAATGTTTGCATCTATGTTCACTAGGGAGGTTGGTATATAGTTTTCTTTCTCTTTTTTTTGATCTATCTGGCTTTGGAATCAGTACCATATTTGTGTCATAAAAGGAATTTGGTAGGACTCCTTCTTTGCTTATCATATCAAATAATTTGTATAGTATTGGGATTAGTTGCTCTTTGAATGTCTGATAGAATTCACATGTTTACCCGTCACGCACTGGCGATATTTTCTTCGGGAGTTCTTTGATGGCTTGTTCAATTTTTTTTCTGATATGGGATTACTTAGGTATTCTATTTCTTCTGCTGTTAATCTAGGCAGTTTATATTTTTGAAAATATTTGTCCATATCTCCTAAATTGTTATATTTATTGCCATATAATTGGGCAAAATAGTTTTTAATGATTGCCTTAATTTCCCCTTCATTAGAGGTGAGGTCTCCCTTTTCATCTTTGATACTATCAATTTGGTTTTCTTCTTTCCTTTTTTTATTAGATTGACCTAGTACTTTGTCTATTTTATCTGTTTTTCCAAAGTACCAGCTTCTAGTCTTATTTATTAATTCAGTAGTTCTTTTACTTTCGATTTTATTAATTTCTCCCTTGGTTTTTAGTATTTCTAATTTAGTTTTCATCTGGGGATTTTTAATTTTCTCACTTCCTAATTTTTTAAGTTGCATGCCAAATTCATTAAACTCTGCCCTCCCTAATTTGTTAGTATATGCACTCAAGGATATAAATTACCCTCTAAGTAATGCCTTGGCTGCATCCCACAGAGTTTGGTAGGATTTCTCTTAATTGTCATTCTCTTCAATGAAATTGTTGATTTGTTTCTATGGTTTCTTCTTTGACTAGCTGATTTTGGAGAATCATATTAATTCATTTCTAATTAGTTTTTGATTTGCCTGTCCAGGTGCTCTTACTAATTATTATTTTTATTGCATTATGATCTGAGAAGTTTACATTTATTATATCTGCTCTTTTCTATTTGTTTGCAATGTTTCTATGCCCTATTACATGGCCAATCTCTGTGAATCTACCATGTGTAGTTGAAAAGAAGGTGTATACCTTTTTGTTCCTATTCATTTTTCTCTACATATCTATTAAATCTAATTTTTGTAGGACTTCATTCAACTCTCTTACCTATTTCTCATTTAGTTTTTGGTTTGATTTATCTAGATCTGAAAGAGGGAAATTTCGATCTCCCACTAGTATGGTTTTCCTATCTATTTCCTTCTTGAGCTCTGTCAGTTTCTCCTTTAGGAATTTAGATGCTATACCACTTGGTGTATACATATTGAGCAATGTTATTTCCTCATTGTCTATACTGCCTTTAATCAGGATGTAATGACCTTCCCTGTGTTTTTTAATCATATCTATTTTTACTTTGGCTTGTCAGAAATCATAATAGCCACTCGTGCCTTCTTTTTCTCATTTGAAGCCCAAAATACTTTGCTCCAGCACTTTACCTTAAACCTGTTTATGTCCACTGCTCTCATGTGTGTTTCTTGTAGACAACATATGGTAGGATTTTGGTTTTTTATCCACTTTGCTATTTGCTTCTTTTTTGTGGGCACATTCATCCCATTCACATTCAGTGTTATAATTATCCGTTGTGTTTTTGCCAACATTTTGGTATCCTCTCCTAGTTCTTCCCCTCCTTCTAACACTATTTCCTTTTCAAGCAGTAGTTTGCTTTAATCCAGTAACACTTGTCCCCTCCCTTATTATTCTCGTTCTTCTCTCCTCCCTTTTTTGATCTCCCCACTCTCCTCCTTCCCTTGGTTTATCTCTTCTGACTTTCTCAGTAGGATTAGATAGAGTTTTATATCCTAATGGATAAAACTACTCTTCCCTCTCAGGATTAATTACACTGAGAGTAAGGTTTAAATATTACTTCTTAATGTTCTCTTCCTCTCCTTCTTATAATAGTATAAACCCCTTCCCCTTCCCATGTCCTCTTTGTGTGTAATAGAATATCCTCTTTTTCTTATTCATTCAAGTTTCTCTTGGTGTCCTCTAGTATTCACCTCCCTTTTTCTCAACCCCATATCATCTTAGACCATTTAGTACTTGAACCTCTCCCTATGAATAATTCTTCTAATTACTATAATAGTGAATAATAAAATAGTTAATAGATTTCCTTAATGAAAATTATGCATAACATTTCTCCACATAGGAATACACATAATTAGATCTTATTGAAGCCCTTAAAGATGCAAATTAAAAAAATACAAGTTTTCTTTCTTTCCCCTCCATTTCTTATTTACCTTTTCATGTTTCTCTTGATTTTTTTGCTTGGATATCGAACTTTCCATTCAGTCATGGTGTTTTCTGTGAAAATACTTGAAAATCTTCTATCTTGTTGAATGCCCAAACATTCCCCTGGAAGTATATAGTTAGTTTTGATGGGTAGGTGATCCTTGGTTGTAGACCCGGTTCTCTTGCCTTTCTGAATATCATATTCCAAGCCTTGTGGTCTTGTAGTTTGGAGGCTCCCAGATCCTGTGTGATCCTGATTGGTGCTCCTTAATATCTGAATTGTGTCTTTCTGGCTTCTTTTAAAATTTTCTTTTACTTGGAAGCTCTTGAATTTGGCTATTATATTCTGGGGGTTGTCTTTTCTTGGTCTAGTGTAGAGGGTGATTTATGGATCCTTTCAATGTCTATATTGCCTTCTTGTTGTAGAACTTCAGGGCAATTTTGCTAAATACTTTCTTTTAGTATGGAGTCCAAATATCTATTAATTTCTGCTTTTTAAGGAACACCAATGATTCTCAGATTGTCTATTCTAGACCTTTTTTCTTGGTCTTTCACTTTCTCATTGAGATATTTCATGTTTCCTTCTATTTTTATCAGTCTTTTGACTTTGTTTTATTTGTTCTTGTTGTCTTGAGAGATCATTAGCTTCTAATTGCTCAATTCTAGCCTTTAGGGACTGGTTTTCCTTTTCAATCTTGTCATTTCTCGTATTCAATTTGCTCATCTTGAACACATTTGATTTCTGAGCCTCACTTTGCAATTGCAAAATTCTGGCTTTTAAACTGTAATTTTCTTGCCAGATCTCTTCCATCTTTCTCATCATCTCAGATTTGAACTCTTCAATAGCTTGTGAACTGTTTTCATTTTTTTGGGAAGGTTTGGATATGATTACTTGTTTGTTCTCCTTTGCTGTTTGCTCTGTTGTCTAGATTTTTTCTGTGTAAAATTTGTCGAGTGTTAAAGATTTCTTCTTGATGATCTTTCTCTTCAGTGGTTCTTCTCTCTGGCTTGCCATTGTGAGCCCTGTGCCCTCTCAGGTTTATCCTCAAGCCATGGGTCTGTCTGCTATCTTTAGGCTCTTGAGGTCTTAGGTCTAGTTGTTCTCAGGGTCAAGCCTCCTGGTGTTCCCCTTGCTTGTTCCTCTGCCCGAGGCAACTTTAACAATCTCAGGGCTCTGCTTCCACAGTTGTGCACCCCTCTGCACTGAGTCCCCACAAAAGATCCTCACATGAGCTCAGGATCTGTGTCTATGCTTGTATCCCTGCCTGCACTTGTGCCTGCTCTCAAGGTCTGTGTTCCAAGTCTGTGAGTTCTTCAGCCTCTTGGAGTCTTAAGTCTTGCTGCTCTCAGGAGTAGCCCTGGTGACCCCAGATAGCTGCCAAAGACTTAATATGTGTGCCCCAAACTTGCTCTAACACTTGTGAGCTGGCTTTGGCATTGTAGGTGGTTTGGGAGGGGGAAGGGGGTGCTCGGCTCGTGTTTTAGTGTGAGCTTTTTCACCCGATTAGCATGGAAATGCCTTGATTCCACGTACCTCTAATGTTGCTCCCTGTTGTGCGGTCCCTTCGCTCCTCTGGATTTGATTTTATGTCTTCTTGAAGAGTCCTATATGTTTCGGTTAGGAGAGCGTAAGCAGCTGCTTTTCACTCTGCCTCCATCTTAACCAGGAATTGGGCTCCCCTGGTTTTAACATGTGTCATCAGTCAAGACTTATTTCCAAATTGTTGATAGTTGCATTGGTGTGGTAATTTTGAGTATACATCCCCAATTATGTCTGCCTCAACCCATGTGTTCAAGCAGTTGCTTTTCTTCTGTGTTTCTTCTCCTGTAGTTCTTTCTCTGAATGTTTTCTTTCCATAAGTCCCTCAGAATTGTTATGGATCATTGCATTGGTTCTGGTACAGAAGTCCATTACATTCTATTTTACCATAGTGTCTTGGTCTCTGTGTACAATGTTCTTTTGGCTCAGCTCCTTTCACTCTGCATCAATTCCTGGAGGTCTTTCCAGTTCACATGGAATTCCTCCAGTTTATTATTGAGTTTAGCTCAATAATATTCCATCATCAGCATATACCACAGTTTGCTCAGTCATTCCCCAATTGAAGGGTATACCCTCATTTTTCAGTTTTTTGCCCCCGTAAAAATTGTGGCTAAAAATATTTTTGTACAAGTCTGTTTATGTATGATCTCTTTGGGTTACAGACCCAACAATGGTATGGCTGGATCAAAGGACAGGCAATCTTTTATAGCCCTTTGAGCTGAGTTCCAAATTGCCATCCAGAATGCAGTTGGATCAGTTCACAATTACACCAGCAATGCATTAATGTCCAATTTGGCCACATCCCCTCCAACATTCATTACTCTTCCCTACTATTATTTTAGCCAATCTGCTAGTTGTAAGGTGATACATCAGCATTGTTTTGATTTGCATTTCTCTAATTATTAGAGCTTTAGAGCACTTTCTCATGTGCTTATTGATAGTTTTTATTTCCTTATCTGAAAATTGCCTATTCATTTCCCTTGCCCATTTATCAATTGGGGAATGGCTTGATTTTTTTTTTATACAATTGGTTTAACTTGTATATTTGAGTAATTAGACCCCTTTCAGAGTTTTTTGTTATAAAGATTTTTTCCCAATTTGTTTTTTCCCTTCTGATTTTGGTTGCATTGTTGTTTTTTTTACAAAAGCTTTTTAATTTAGTATAATCAATCATCCCATTCACATTCAGAGTTATAATTATCAGTTGTGTATTCCCCAACATTTTGGTATCCTCTCTTAGTTCTACCTCTTCTTCTTAGACTATTTCCTTTTAAATCAGTGATTTGTTTTAAACCAGTAACTCTTGTCCCCTCCCTTGATTTACTATACTTTCTATCCCCTCCCTTGTTATTCCCCTATTTTTATTTTTAAGGTCTAATGAATTCCCTCTCCCTTTTCCTCCCCTCCCTTTTTTTGACCTCCCCACTCTTCTGCTCCCCTTGGTTTATCCCTTCTGACTTTCTCAGTAGGATTAGAGTTCTATATCTCAATGGATATACCTACTCTTCCCTCTCAGGGGTAATTCCACTGAGTGTAAGGTTTAAATATTACCTCTTAATGCTCTCTTCCTCTCCTTCTTATAATAGTATTGATCCCCTCCCCTTCCCATGCCCTCTTTGTGTGTGATAAAATATCCTCTTTTTCTTATTCATTCAAGTTTCTCTTGGTGTCCTCTAGTATTCACCTCCCTTTTTCCCAACCCCATATTATCTTAAACCATTTAGTACTCCAACCTCTCCCTTTGAATAATTCTTATAAGTACTATAATATTGGATACTATAATAGGGAATAGAGTTCACTACAGAGATTAACACATAACATTTCTTCATATAGGAATACAAATAATCAGATCTTATTGAAGCCCTTAAAGAGGCAAATTTAAAAATAAGAGTTTTCTTTCTTTCCCCTCTGTTTATTATTTACCTTTTCATGTTTCTCTTGGTTTTTGTGGTTGGATATCTAGCTTTCCATTCTATGCAAATACTTGGAAATCTTCTATCTTGTTGAATGCCCAAACTTTCTCCTGGAAGTATATAGTTAGTTTTGATGGGTAGCTGATCCTTGGTTGTACACCCATTTCTCTTGCCTTTCTGAATATCATATTCCAAGCCTTTTGGTCTTTTATTGTGGAGGCTCCCAGGTCCTGTGTGATCCCGATTGGTGTTCTTTGATATCTGATTTTCTCTTTCTGGCTTCTTGTGAATTTTTTTCTTTTACTTGGAAGCTCTTGAATTTGGCTATTATATTCCTGGGGGGTTTCTTTTTAGGGTTTAGTGTAGAGGGAGATCTATGGATCCTTTCAATGTCTATATTGCCCTCTTGTTGTAGAACTTCTGGGTAATTTTGCTGAATAATTTTCTTTAGTTTGGAGTCCAAATTACTATTAATTTCTGCTTTTTCAGGAAGACTAATGATTCTCAAATCATCTCTTCTAGACCTGTTTTCTTGATCTGTCAATTTCTCAGTGAGATATTTCATGTTTCCTTCTATTTTATCAGTCTTTTGACCTTGCTTTTTTTGTTCTTGTTGTCTTGAGAGATCATTGGCTTCTACTTGCCCAATTCTTGCTTTTAGAAACTGTTTTTCTGCTATATTCTTTTGATTTTCCTTTTCAATTTGGTCTATCTTGTTTTCCAGCTGTTTGATTTTGGTCTCCAATTTGCTTATCAATTCTTTTGATTTGGGGGCATCTATTTCTAATCGCCCAATTCTACACTTTAGAGACTGGTTTTTTGCTATATTCTTTTCATTTTCCTTTTGAATCTGGTCTGTTTGGTTCTTTTTTTTTAAACCCTTGTACTTCAGTGTATTGTCTCATAGATGGAAGATTGGTAAGGGTGGGCAATGGGGGTCAAGTGACTTGCCCAGGGTCACCCAGCTGGGAAGTGGCTGAGGCTGGGTTCTGTTTGGTTCTTAAAGGCTTCCAGCTGGTCATTTCTGGTCTTCAATTTGCTTATGAATTCATTTATTTCTGATCCTCACTTTCTAATTGCAAAATTATGCCTTTTAAGCTGTTATTTTCTTGCCAGTTCTCTACCATCTTTCTCATTATCTCAGATTTGAACTCTTCAATAGCTTGTGAACTATTTTCATTTTTTTGGGAAGGTTTGGTTATGATTACTTGTTTGTTCTCCTTTGCTGTTTGCTCTCTTGTCTAGATTTTTTCTGTTTAAAATTTGTCTAGTGTTAAAGATTTCTTCTTGATCTTTCTCTTCAGGGATTCTTCTCTCTGGCTTGCCATTGTGAGCCCTGCTCCCTCAGTATTATCCTCAAGCCCTGGGTCTGTCTGAGCTCTTTAGGCTCTTGAGGTCTCAGGTCTAGTTGTTCTCAGGGTCAAGCCTCCTGGTGTTCCCCTTGCTTGTTCCTCTGCCCGAGGCAACTTTAACCATCTCAGGGCTCTGCTTCCACAGTTGTGCATCCCTCTGCACTGGGTCCCCACACAAGATCCTCACATGAGCTCAGGATAGGTGTCTATGCTTGTGTCCCTGCCTGCACTTGTGCCTGCTCTCAGGGTCTGTGTTCCAAGTCTGTGAGCTCTTCAGCCTCTTGGAGTCTTAAGTCTTGCTGCTCTCAGGAGTAGGCCCTGGTGACCCCAGGTGGCTGCCAAAGACTTAATATGTGTGCCCCAAACTTGCTCTAACTCCTGTGTGCTGCCTTTGACCCTCTAGGTAGTGGTGGGAGGGAGAGAGGTGCTCAGCTCGTGTTTTATTAAAGCTATTTCACCCCCTTATAGCATTGAAATGCTCTGATACCAAGTATCTTCAATGCTAATCCCTTTTGTGGGGTCCCTTCGTTCATCTGGATTTGTTTTTATGTCCCCTTGAGGAGTCCTATATGTTTTGGTTAGGAGAGGTTAAGCAGCTGCTTTTTACTCTGCCTCCATCTTAACCTAGAAGTGAAAAGGGTTTGGTTTCTTATTCTTAACAATAAGCCCTTGGAACTATAAGCTAAGCTTCAAAAACTGGGACCTATCAACTGAACCCTGCCCTAACTCTACCAGTTGTGCCTGGACTGAGAATAATGCCAGGATCCTTTCCTTATAAGAGGACTTTTATCACTTCAGGAGGGGCTCCAGATATTTCCAGATAAGATAACTATTATCATTCTATCTTCTCAGGATTCCACTGTCCCTCAAGCAATAATCTTTTTTTCCCCTGTTTTCTCTTCCTCAAGTTTCAAACAATGAAAGCTGGATAATTTCTGTATCTAATGGGCTCCTCTCCTTTGGAGAGGGGTTCCCTCATGTATACTCATTCTGCTGAGAAGAAAACATTAAGACACACTTTTCTTTTCTCTTAGTTCTAGTGTTTTTTTCCTCATTTACTTCAACTTTGGTCACTGAGACATAGTTTAAATATTAGCTGATAATATTTAAAATTGTTTTAACTGTTGATTCCCCAATAAAAGAGAATGTATTACTTGTGATCAGAATCTCCAGCAGGAGCCTAAGGAAAGACCCAGGATAAAATACATCATATTTTATTGTTTTCTTTATGGTTTTGGCATAGTGAATGTGGAAAATACTGTGTCTAGTGCTGTTGGTTTTTTAATGATACCAGTAATATGATACAAATGACTATAAAAAACACAGTGATGCTACAGTAGCATACTGAAAGATATAAAAAGAATAAAGAGTAAAGAACATTTGGGAAACTGAGCAGACAATTTGGGCTACATTATAAAGGTCAGGTTGAATAGTGACAAATAAAAATCCATTCAGCCCCCAGACATTTATCAAATGTATACTATGTGTGAAACACTTTGCTAGATTCTGAAGATACCAATACAAAAATAATTTTTATGCTCTTGTGGAGCTTACATTCTAATGAAGAGCAACATGTACATTCACAACAAGAAGAAATTATATACATAGTAATATGTCATATTCTGGAGTGCCTTGAATGTCAGGCACTCCAGAATCTAGTTAATGTCAAAGCTACACTATTTCTCATGACTATTTGTTGTTTATAATTGCATTCTACTATGTCCCAAAGGCATTAAAAGACTGTCTGCCCTTCATTCAGCCATAGTATTGTTGGGTTTGTATCCCAAAGAGATCATAGATAAACCGGTTTGCACAAAAATATTTATAGCCACACTTTTTGTGATGGCAAAAAAATGGAAAACGAGGGTATCCCCTTCAATTGGGGTATGGTTGAACCAATTGTAGTATCTGTTGGTGATGGAATACAATTTGCTCAAAGGAATAATGAACTGGAGGAATTACATGTGAACTGGAATGACCTCCAGGAACTGATGCAGAGTGAAAGGAGCAGAACCAGGAGAACATTTTACACAGAGACTGGTACACTGATACAATTGAAAGTAATGGACTTCTCTATTAGCAGCAACGCAATGATCCAGGACAATTTGGAGGCATTTATGAGAAGGAATGCTATCCACATTCAGAGGAAGAACTGTGGGAGCAGAAACACAGAATAAAAATAACTGCTTGATCACGTGGGTTGATGAGACTATGATTGGGGATATAGACTCTAAACCATCAACCTACTACAAACATAAATAATATGAAAATTATATAAATTATATAAATATAAATAATATGAAAATTGGTCTTGATCAATGTAAAAAACCAAGTGGAATTGCATGTCAGCTAGGGGACAGAGGAAGGAAAAAAATATTCTAAATTAATTAATTAAATAAAAATTTTCCCCAAAAAATTGTATTCTAGAAACCTAGAACTGGTTTCTAGATCTTGATGAGAAACATCAGAATTAACCTGATAAAACATTGATGCATGCCTTGGAAGTAATTTTGAAAATGTTCTTTTGTATGAACAGTTCAGCCTAGCTCCGAACAATTCCAGAGACAATGAAGCTGGCATTGAAACCTTCTGCTTATCATGCTCATTTCCAAGAAGTCACTGTTCCTGTTCCTGGGAATTTCCACCCCACTTATGCTTGGAATTCACCACCAATCATGCTCTAATAGCAACCTGGATCAATCTATTCCATGCATTCCTTTGGTTAATTATAGAAACCCATTTTCTATTGTTTCAAACTAAGCTCTTCAGCTATAGGCTGAACTTCTATATATGCTTTTATGCCTTCTTGATAAAGTTTATTCCTGATTTTACAAGCATTGCATCTATTGCATCTATTGAATTTACTTCTCTTTGCTGGGAAAGAGGGACTCAGAGAGCTGAAGAGAGGCAGGCTTGACACAGTTTGCTTCTACTAAAAGGAAGGAGAGACCTTGGTTTTATAGGGGTCTTGCCTCAGATTACATTAGGAAAAGGGGAAAAAATCAGGAATATTAGACTGAGTGATTGAAACACTGGTATGTTTGGGAAAGCTTAATCTGGAAGTAGAAATAAAGGAAAGATAATTTGAGAGTAAGGTGACTAAGTTAAGAGATAACTATAATAGAAGTTTTTGAAAAAGATAAGAATATGTATTAGGTGTTAGATGTGGGAGTGAAGAGGGCATATGGGGGAAAATTAAAAAGTTTCTTGGCTAATCAGAACTGAGATTAAGAGATGGGTCAGTCCTAGATAACTTAATAAGACAACTTGTCCAGGTATTCTTAAAATTGGTACTTAAAGCTGTCTCTACACAACAATGAGGTACTATAGTATGTTGTTAATGATCATTCCTTCTCAAACAGATTAAACAAAATAAATCTAGCTCTTCAGAGTTTAACTTAATAAACTCCCATTTTTCATTGTATTTGTATTATTATTATATATGTATATATGTATGTATACATATTTATCATCAGCATGCCAGTATTACAAAGACATAGATAGATAGATAGACAGATAGATAGATTCCTTGAGTTCATTCATATTATCTCAATAACCAGATCCCTACAATGTCCCATACAATATGCAGATATTTTCAAACCTAATGAAGACCTGGCCTAGCAAAAGCCTTTATATGATTGCTCTTTCTTGTCAGAAACTGTGAACTGTAGTCTTTATTCTTTTTTTTTTTCTTTTGACAACTTCTTCTTTGAAGCCCTTACAAAAAAGTGACAAAAAAGTCAATTACATAAAACACAGAATTAATACTGAGGAAGATAAATTCAAATGATACCTCAGATTCTTCCCAATTTTATGACACTAAGGAAATCATCTCACTTCTCTGTTTCTTGGTTCCCTCCTATGTAAAATGAAATGCCAACTTGATAGTATCTAAAGTCCTTTGCAACAGTAAATCTATAATTCTCTGAAGACAAAAATGAGAATTTGTCATTATTGTTTATATTTTAATCTCTTCTTCTGCCCCTATTCTCTATGAAAGATGGTTTGGTCATTATGCAAAACTTTTTATATGGCATGACTGAGTTCAGTTTTAATATTAGACAAATATATACTGTGAGATCCATAGTTAGGAACTGAATGGCTCAACTCAGAGTCACCCAGATTGCAGAGACAGACCCCAGACTCAAGATCCAGGACACAATCAATAGCAAGCAGGGTGACCTGCCTTCTTATAACCAGGGCTCCAACTGCCTTTAACTGCCCCCTCTCTTAGAGTTCTGGGGGGCCCTATGGAATTCTGTGATGTAGCTTGAACCCTCCTCTGCAGCTCGAACCCCTCTGAGCAATATGGATCTCACAATACTCAATATATTTCAATCCAAGAAAACAACTCCTTAAGTTTGTAGTCTCAATGATACCATATAAAAATTAGAAATGATTTCATGTTCCAACCAATTATTTAGATATCATGTTTGCAAAGACATAATCAATTTTTATTTCATTATGTTTTTTTAATATATAATCCTATTTTGGCATTCATTCTATCATATATTTATATTTGCTTGATATTTAAAATAATTGTTTAATTGGCACTAAGGAGAAATATTCCTAAAATAAATTAAAATACAAAATTTTATAAAGATATCTTAAAATTCATTTTTGAGGAAATGAAAATGTATCAAGACAATTCCTGCCAATTATTATATTAGTAGAAAACTTCATATGTTTGAAGAGCTTAGGTGTTGGAGAAGCACTGAAAACTCAAGGAAGTGATTCTTATACATCTTGAACCCTAGTTCAGAGATATGAGAGATATCATATCCATTAAAAGCAAAAAAAGAAACACACACACACACACACACACACACACACACACACACACACACACAAAACAATTCTTCCAGACATAGGAAAGGAATGGATTGGCAGTAGCCTGTAAGGAAATACGAACAGCGTTAAATCAATAATCAATCTATCATTTAATACAAATTGGTTAAGTAACTATTATATGAGCATCATTATGCCAGGTCCTAGATATATGAAGACAAAAATGAAATAGTTCCTGAATTCAAGAAATTTAGGTACTTCAAAGTGAATTAATGTTCAGTATAAGGGTATATACATGTTTTCCTTTCTCTCTTACTTTTTTCCTTCTTTACCTTCCTTCATCCCTCCTTCTTTCCTTTTTTAAAAATTTCTCCTGATATCTCTACCAATTTAAAGCCAAATTGTGTCACTAAAAGCCAGAGTGTCAGAAGTAAAATTTGAACCTAATATTTCTTCTCTCCATATTAGGTATGTATATTCAGACTAAATAAAAAATTATTTTGTAAAGGAATGAGGTACTCACTACTATATGGAATGATCAAGAAAGACCCTTTTTATAAGGCTTGTCATTGACATAGAATGTCTACATAAACCTCAGCAAGTCACTTGACTTCTCAAGGGTAGCAGTCAACTCTTTAACAATTTGGGTTGTAGAAGAGCATTGGAAAAGGGAATTTCTCAATGATGAATTTCCTCTTCCAAAGAAATGAAAGTTCCAGATCTAGCTTACTATCCCTAGATACTAAGGAATCATAGGTAAAGTTATAGAATTTATCACTAAAATATATTTTTATGTTTTTTGTGTACACACACATTTATCTATATTCACTGATGAATATATATATATATATATGCATCCATACATGTTATATTCAAGTTATTTCCCTGTAGGACAGAAAATAATTATAGTTTATCTTATTCTGTTTCAAATCCATATTTTTGAGGACCATGACTTTTTGAAGAATATATGATTTATTGGATCATTCAATATATCAAAGAAATAAAAGTTCTAGATGTATCCGTACTGAAACAACAACTTAAAAAGTAATCATGTGAATGTTTTTGAAATTACATATGTATATTTATGTGTATATATGCTTATATATATTTATACATAAATATATGTATGTTAACATATATGTATATATATACATATATACAGAATAGACACAATTGTACCTATAGGTCAAAAAATTCTGCCTTGTTTTATTTATTACCAAAGTAATAATTTTTAAGAATATAACTTTTATAATAGTATATATTTTTCCAAACATGTTAGGTTATTATATCACTTTGAGGTATAAAATGGTGGCTTGTCCAAGATGTGACATGATTCATGATAACCAAGTATGATATGGTACAAAGCTAAATAGCATTCAAATATACTTTAGTTTACATATTAGGAAAATATTTTCATGTTGTCTCTAAAAATATCTCATACCAGGCTTATCTCAATTAACTTATAGAAATGACCCCAAAACTTTCAAAGGATGAAGGTTATGTCTTTACAATTCATATTCATCATTTTTCCTTCAGAAATAGTACTGAAAATCAAATATTTTGTATGAGTTGTAAAGTCTTTATCAACTGAGCATTCTATGTTTTGCCAAATATTAGGTTAATTTGGGGATTATTGTTAAAGGTTAATCAGCTAATTGTGTAGTCAAAAGAATGTGTCCTCATATACTTAGTAGTTAATGAGTCATGATATACTTATTCTAGAAGTTTACTGAGCTGCAAAAAATGAGCTATTGGTATCAAGCTGGTCTAAAGTTCACATGTTTGCTTCATAAAGTAATAACATCTGTGCTTCAGGCTAGTATGAATCTTTACTTGGAGCCACTAAAGAGTTGTTATTGATCAAAGATGCATAAAATGTGATAAATCAAGAGTCAAGGCATATTATTATATGATTCAACTCTGCTACAACTAGGTCAGGCCACATACATAGTCTACTGTATGAGAACCAATTTTAAGAGTGACAGTGATTAGTGGAGTGAATCTGGAAGTAAGCTGTTAAGATTCTATTCAGTTATGTGCTCTCTCTGTAGCAGGCAAGGATACTATGGAAAGTAAGATAAAAACTAGAAAAAAAATCCTTCCTTCAGAGATACTGTATTTTACTAAAAGGATTCAACATACAACTGAGCAATTAAAGCTCCAAAACATATTCTACAAAAAACAATTTAAAAAAATCATAACTATTTCTTCTGGGAAATGGAACATTTCAGGGATATGTTGAAAGTGGAGACCAGCTATTTCAAGTGTTATCATATGAAAGAGGGATTAGATATCCATTTAACACCAGTGGTCAGAGGTAGAACCAATGAATGAATTTACATATAAACTTTGACTCACTTTTGGGAAATAACTTTCTAAATATCAGAACCATCCAAAACTGAAGTAAAATGTTTTGTAAGATAGGGAATTCCATGCCACTGGATACATTCAAATACAGGCTGGATACTTTCCAATTATGCCTATTTTAGAGAGAATTTCTGAATAAAGTATAAACTTAAACTAGATTACCACAAGGTTCCTTTTAATCTTAGTTTCTACAATTCTTTAATTAAGTGTAAATCTTTCTAAATGTCCTATATACTTGATTTAGTTAGTCAAAATGGATTATTTCATGTCTCCAAATATCTATGGAAGTTCAAATATATAAGAAACCTGAAAAGTAGGCATACTTTAAACAAGAAGAAAAATGGAAGGCTGCCTGTGATGTTTCAATTTCTTAAGTAAATTCATGCTATTTTTGGTCTTATTAAAGATCTGTGTATGATAATATCTTTTCCAGTCTGTCAGTGAATTCTGTATGATTAATGAGATCATTAGTCTGAAAAGTAATTTATAACTTCGGTTATGCTTAGATGCATAACTTAATGTCTTCATGGTTAACATTACCGTAGATGATGCTGCATTTGAAAACAACAACAACAAAAATATTTAGTATTATATAAAGTATAATGGGCTGAAAATGGCATCATTTTCTCCTAAACTAAAAAAAAACAACATTAAACATCATGGAGACTTCTACTTCTTTACTGTACATCAAATGTTCAGATGATGCACTGTGGATGGTAGTTTGATTACTATGGATATTGTATTAGTGAACATAAAGGCAAAAGAGCCACAAAAAGTATACATTGCCCAGAGTGCCACTTTAATCACACTTATACAAAACATGGAAGTTCTTGACAGAGAGCTACTCATTATTTGTGCCCTGGCCTAATTATTTCTGACAACAGATGGGTGATATACACAAACTAAGGTTTTTTTAATAGGCCAATCAAATTCCATTACCTTAACATAAATAAGAGAAATGTTGACATACATACACTCAGATACATACCGCACACTGCTTGGGAGTGTGTATGATTTCACTTTTATAGGTAAGAGGTTAATAAAAGTTTAGGAATGAATGTGGTAATAATTATTCCTTGAAGTCTTCCAAATAGTCATTCTTTGGAGATTCCTATAGGAAAGATCTATGCAGAAAATTACAGAATTATTGATTTAGAATGGAAAGAGACCTTAGGGGGCATATAGTTCAACTACATCATTTTTCATATGAGGAAATTTGAACAAAAGCACTTAGATATTCATCTGGGCAGAAAGCTGCATGAATTAAACTATGCCCTACCATTGGGATAAAAGTGTGAAAAAGTTAAACTACTCTCCCTCTAGTAGCTAAAGTCTATAGTAGCTGTATTTTTCTATCTTGGGCTTATACTAGCATATCATGGTCATAGTAATATTTGTATATTGTCATACTGTGTTATCTATTTTGGGTCCCAATGCATATAATAAATTTTCACCTTGGAAAGTATAATATGCATTATATAGCTACTCTTTAAAAGCATTACTGCTATCACCAATAAAATATGTCTGTTTGTAAAACCTAAATATTGTCACAATAATAGACAGTTTGCCAAATAATGTGTAACCAAGGAAAAAAATAATTTACTTTAGTTGGAATGCAATAAGACTGAGATAAATTATGCTTATGATAAGAGCATACACATTATATATGTTTCGTACATATATAATACAGAGTATATTAATGTAATATAAGCAAATAGATCAGCAATATGACTCATATCTCTATGGCGATCAACAGACAAACAGACAGAGAGATAGAGACAGACAGACAGACAGACACTAACTAATGTTGGGAGAGGAAATACTTTGATTCAGTGACATTGAAAATTATGTGGTATGCCAAAAGATACAACTACTTTGTATTTAATAAGTATATTTCAATCTATCACTGAACTTTTGAAAATGTGTTCATTGAAGCACTCTCTTGGTCCATAATCATTAGACAGAATGATTTACTCTAATATGAATTCAAAGCATTATAACACTCAGAAATGTCAAAATCATTACTATAATTAGTAATGGGCAAAGCATTTCCTTCTATTTCTTATCACTTCCCCCTCTTCTGTTGACTTGCTTCTGGATTTCACCTCCCTAACACTCAACTCCATATTGAAGAAAGAACCTAACATATTTTCTTTATCATAAACTTCTACCTGTCATCTTAATTGTTTACTTTTGGTTTCTTAGGTGAATTAGAAAAGGTGGCATATGATTAGGTGGATATAAAAAGTTTAGTACTAGAAAAAACAGAAAAATCATCATCCAGAAATAACATAATATGAATAAATGGCAGATATATTAATCCATCTTTAAAATGTCTAGCCATTCTGTCCTACAACCAAGTCCAATTTTTAGCTTTCTGTCTGGTTATATTATTTTGTCCACTCTACATTCCATTCAAATAAGACAATTAATATTTCTCCCATCTCAATCAACCATGTCCAATCTTTGACCATATACCCGAATAAGCCTAGAATATAGTGTTTGCTCATCCCTCATTTCTTTTCAACATACCTGAGCCATCTCTTCCATCCAATCTTTGAACCTGGTAAAATATTATTAGTAGCAGGTTCTTGAAGTAAGAGCAATTAACAATTATAGCTGAAAAATAAAGCTTAGAGACTTTAATGAACTTTCTTCTAGATCCAAATTGTATAAGAATCATACATAGGATTTGAACCAGGGTTTTCTAACTCTAAGAAACTAGTACTATATTCCCTAGACTTCAGTACTCCCATAACAATTTTATGAAATTCTGGGATATGTTTCAAGATGCATGAAGGCCAAGCTAGATCAATCTTAATCCTATCTATGGAATATCATGAATACTCAAGGAAGAAAGGAAGTTAGGAAGGAGGGAGGCAGGAAGGGAAGGAGGGAGGCAGGGAGAAAACATTTCCAATATGCTAGGCACTGTGTTAATCATTTTATAAATATTATCTTACTTGACTTGCACAACAACTTTGAGAGATAAGTACTATTATTATTATTATTATTATTACTATTATTATTATTATTATTCCTGTTGACTCCTTAGGAGCATAGGGCCGCAACCATCTCACGCCAGCGGACTCTGTTCTGGGCAACTTCCCCCAGCTGGGCCCATGTCATTCCGACTGTTTTTGTTTCATTTTCAGCAGATCTTCGCCAGGTCTGTTTTGGTCTTCTGACTTTCCTCCTCCCTGAAGGGTTCCAGCACAATGCTTGTCTGGCTACGTTGTCTTCTGGCTTTCGTAGAGTGTGTCCTATCCATCTCCACTTACGTTTCTTTATGTCCTGACTAATGGGATACTGGATTGTTCTTTCCCAGAGACTAGCATTGGAGATCTTTTCAGGCCATCTGATGTTCAAGATGTAGTGTAGACATCTATTAACAAAGACCAGGAGTTTATTGGTGTAAGTAAGTACTATTATTAACCACATTTTATAGTTGAGGAAACTGAGACAGAAAAAGTTTAAAGTCCCATGGTCGTACATCTAGTAAATGTTAAGCACATTTTTGAACTCAGCTTTTTCTGACTGGGTAAATTGCTCTAATCATTGTGCCACCAAGTTAATGACTAAATAAATATTGAAAAGAGGTTGAAGAACAGAAGCATTAAAAGCCAGAGTGATAAAGTGTGGAAAGGACTAACACTAAAGGTAAAGAACTCGTGTTTTACTCCTCATTCTGATATTGCCTTAGTGACCTTGTTTTTTATAAATGTCATATCATTTCATTATTTATTTCTCCACACCTCAGTTTGTTATTTGTAAATTGACATAAATGTGCCAGGTGACCTCAAATGTCACTTTCAGATCTAAAAGTATGATATTATGAAAAAATATAGATCTTCAAAAGGCAGTAAGATTCTTGGTTTTCTCACTTCATTATGCGTTTGATCACGAGATTGGGGAGTGATGTATATCAACTTTATTCTGACTACTATACTCAGTGTCCCTTGATAGGTTGTAGAGACAAAGGAAAAAAGGATAGAGAGGTTGTAATATAAATTAATGATATTTTATAATTGTTCTGTTCTTGATGTTTTTATACTATAAAGCCAGATCGTAATACTTTGGAATTCTCTTTGCCAAAATTTTGATTTATCTATGATATTTCCTCAAAAACAGCTCTGTGAAAATGAGAAAAAGATAGAATCACCTCTTAATGCTGAGGAATGCCTCCATAAGTCAGAATGATTGACAAGGTCCCAGGTTATGCACTAATACTCTCATTTTCAAGATGACCATTGGCTTAGGACTCTTTTAGGAGAATACAATGAAAACAAGAGACTTGTAAAAAAGTAGAATGTTGCCCGTTCTGTATTTGTTCTATATAAGTACTGACTATAGCAAGCTTACAGTGAAATTCAAAATGTTTAACGTCTTTTGGCTGAACTAATTTAGGGTATTTTTAATGTGATTATAAGTGTTAATCTCTCTGATGAATACAGTGATAATTTGCTACTGAGAATTATCAGTCACAAGTGATAATTTAACTCCATTGGATTTGGTGACATTATACCCACCAGTGCCTGACTAATAATATTTTCAGCCAACTCTGTAAGGATGATATAAAAGGATTTACTGTAAAATGTAAATTTCCAATAGAAAAGAAATGACACTGTAGCCTCATTATTAAGTCATTATAAAATATTATATTTTGTACTTACCCATCTACATATTTTTATTTATTCCAAATAAAATATAAACTCCTTGAGGGGAAAGAGTATTTCCATTTTTATCTTTATATCCCCTGTGTTTAATACAGCAGAGAAAATATATTAAGCATTTTAAAAAGGTTTCTTGAATTTTAATTAATCGTATGTACACTTCTTGAGATCAGGGACTGTCCCATTCTTTGTGTCTGTGTTCTCAGTGTCCAATATGATGGTGGTACATTGTGGTTACTAAATACATCCTGGCTTAGTATATTGAACGGGATGAAATTGAACAAGCCAAAATAAATCTATACCTGAATAAGTTGGAAGTAGTACCTTGTCAGTTCAGGTCCATTTTTTTGACTGATCCAGATTGAGTTGTCATTGTTTTCCACTGTTCAGTGAATGGATATAACCATAGAATATGATTTATTCTTGCCTTTTTATTACTTATAAGGAATATGGTCTGCTTTAATTGATTTAGTGGAAAGCTTAGTCAGGATATTGGGAGAAATTAAAGGGACAGACAGTTAATACATTTATTGTTTGATTCATCCAACACACAAACATTCCAGCTATAAGGTGTTACATGGTTTCCTTTGTTAAACATAGCTAAGCACAAACTAAAGAAAGATTTTAACTTGAAAGGAAAAAAGGGACTGAGGGGGAAAAAGAATATCTAGCATTCAAACTTGCTATCAACATGGCACATTTCATTAGCTCTTTATAAATCTAAGAGAATTACCTGAAAGACCAACAGATATGCACACATAGTATTAGAAGTGTTCATTATAATATAGAGACTATTAGCACTTCAAGTCTTTGGATATCTGTTAGATAAATACTATCAGCTATGCCATTTACTCACTAACTTCCCTCCTATTTCTATCTTAAACCAAGATTCTTCTCCTTCAGCAGGAGATTTATAGTAAGTATTCATTAATAAAAAAGGCATACTTAATATTTATAAGAAATTCCTATGATCTCCCTTATTCTATGCAATTTCTAAATCTGCCTGCTAGCAGAAAAAAGATAATGTATAAAACTTAAATTCATATTTCAGATAAAGCCCCACCTAATCAATGATTTATGAAATTGATTATGACCTCTTATTTACAGTTAACTAAGTTTCTCTGACTATAGAAATATCTCTCTATATATAGCTATATAAATAGATAGATAGATAGACAGACAGATAGATAGATATCTTCTCATTATTCTGAGATATATATGAAATCGTTGGTGGTTCAGTTTATATGATATTATATGATAAAACTTGCCATGATACAAGTTAGAATTCATAGTTAGCCAATCTCTGCTTCACTTATCCATCTTCTCCCACAAGTTCACTACAGGAATTTAATCCAACACTGGAGGTATTCCCCATTTTTTCCCCTGATATCACAAAAAGAGCTATAGATATGACCTCTTTTAAAAAGATAAGGAATACTGATGCAAGATAGCAGAGACCCAGATGACTCTCCCAACATTCCCTTTAAAACAAATTAGCGATAATACCTCAAATCTAATTTTGGAACAACAGGGTCAACAAGAGGTAAGAGGGCCTAAAGAAACTTAGGAAGTAAATAGGAAAGATTCAGTTGGTACAGGTAGACAGTTCAGCAGAGGTAGCAGCAGTGAGCCTTAGAGGAATTCATAGCATAAGCAATGGTAGCAGCAGCAGCTATAGATACTCTCAACTCAGAGACCGTAAGATATTTGGACAACTGGTCAGAAATAAATGAGAAGGGAGCATTTGCAGTGATGCAGTTAATGTTGATTGGCAAATCTATTGCCCATAAAAAATTCTGGGTTGAAGTACCATGGCAGAGAAGAGTCCTTGTGTCAGTCATAAGGGAAGAGTCACAGTTCCAGAGTCAGGAGGGACACTACTACTTGTAGCTATAATAAAGCAGGAGTCCTTCCAAAGTAAAGAACAGAGCACAAACCAGGAGAGCTCTGGCCATACTTCTGGAGGACGTTTACCATTGAGATGTGCAGGTACAGACAAACCCACAGAGGAAGGAAGTTGAAACTAAGAGAAGGAAACTGATCCCACAGGCACTGCCCCCCAGGTGGTGCCAAACAAATTAAGGAACTGTGACATGGGAGAGCTAATGGGTGGAGAAAACTGCTTATAAGGCAAGACCAAGGGACTCCTGAGTCTCTCTCTCTCTCTCTCCTGGTGAGCTTCAATCCATCAAACAGCAAATAGAGTAGTAAGCTAAGGTACTCTCTACCTCTTTCCTACATTTCCCTCTCTTTGCTATCAATACTTTGATATAATAATGCCACTAAAGCTACTAGCAGGTAGTTCGTATTGAGGGTATGAAGAAGAAGTTCTGAGACCTGATGGTAAATGAAGATTTGGATGGTCTGGTCATCCTTCTTAACAGAGGGTCAGAGTGGATTTATTTACTCTCAGGGGCAGAGGGTACTTCTGAGGCCTCTTGCAAGGTATTGAAGATGATGATGGTGGTTCTGGTAAAGAGGCTGGTGCTAAAGAAGTCAATGAGGAAAAAGATTCAGAATATGATTCAAGGAAATAGACAAATTCAGGTAAATTCAGGGAGCAGGAGCAATGGGCACTATGGTCTCAAGGACTACTGGACCATCCCAGCCAAAACACAACTACTATTTACTTAAAGCCTTGCATTTTTTATGTTCTGGGTTGAATCAAGTAATTTTTTATTATTTCAAAAGGAGGAAAAGAAAAGAAAAAAGAAACAGAATTATTTAAAATTAGTTTCATTCTACCTAGTATTTTAATAGATAATTTCTGTCTAATATGTAGAATGCAATGAATTCCCTAATTCATGTCCATTGCTTAATAGTATGGGTTTTCTTTGTCTTTTTTCATGTAACTATCAAGCTGTAGCTGTGAAAATTATCCAAATTGTTCAGTGAGAACAATATTGATTTACAAAATAAGAAATACTTCTGAAGAGCCAAAATATTTTTTGAGGGGGAGCAAGTAGTTGAATTTTTAAGTCTGCTTTTACTAGTCATGTCTTCATTACCATGTTAGAGAAATGCAATGGCTTTTACTAAGCAGGAGAAATTTTGAAATGAAAAAGCATGCAATTTGAAATTTGATTTGAGACAGACATCAATACAATGTTGGCGAACCTTCTAGAGACCATGTGCCCAAACTGCACTTTCAAAACTACCTTACCACATTACTCCAGACAGAGGAGGGAAGAAGTATTCACATTGGGCTGCTAGATGGAGGGCAGGGCATGTGAACAATGTCATCACATGCTGTGAGGAGGTGGAACAGAGCAACATGCCAGAGTATGAGTGCCACATATTCCGCAATATGGTAGTAATATATGGCTAAGAATTTCCAGTAAGTCTACATCTAAAGTTAATAACTATCTGCTTGTTTATGGATTTTTTCTATTTTAATGTGACAGTGAACTATAAAGGGACAGCTACATTGGCTTAAAGATATTATTACTACAAACTGATTAAACATAAGTGACTTCCAAGAAGGTTGGATTTTAGCTAGGACTGCAAGGAAGTCAGGAAATCCAAAGAAACTGAGATGAGGAGAAAGATAATTCAAGACATTGAGGATTTTTGTTTAAAACACACAGCTTTTGAAAATGGAATATTCTGTCTGAGTAAAAGAAAGGAAACTAATTATCTCATCTCAAAGTGAAATTTGTATTTTTGGCATTGTAAATTACTTATGTTTAATTGATTTATAGTAATAATATCTTTCATTACCTGGGATATATCTAAGAAGCATTTTCATTGTCACTCTAAGCACCACTATATTAAAACAAGAGAAACAGTAATAATATTTAATCTAATCTGGATCCACAAATACTAAATTGTAAACCAATTGCATCCACTTATTAATTAAAAAAATTCTTATATATAGATTAGTGAAGGATAGGGGAAGCTAAATAAGTCATGATTGTCTCAGGTGTCTCACATTATGGTATATGAAAATAAGATATATGTAAATTAAATGATAAAAATTATGAAAATTATGATGTACTTATTCAGCAAGTATGATAACTAAAGTCCACATATGCTTTTTTAAAAATCCCTTATCTTTCATTTTGGGCAGAAGAGTGGTAAGGGTTAGGCAATGGGGGATAAGTGACTTGCCCAGCTAGGAAATGTCTGAGGCCAGATTTGAACTGTCTGTAGGCCTGGCTCTCAATCCACTGAGTCACCCAGTTGCCTCCCTTATATGTTTTTGAGAAGACAAGATATTACTAGTCCAATTATAAACAAAAAGGCTGGAGAGTACTTACAAATTAGACTACTAATGTAATATTATCAAGTTTTTTTCTATTAAAGCTCAGAATTAGTCTTTAGATTTTCCATTTAGGAAGGATAAAATAGAATGAATCACTTCAGATTTCAAATATTGATAAATGAGATAATTCACTTAGCATCTATCCCTCCAAGAAGTAAGAATTTATAGATGAATTTTCAAAGTTTCCATAATAGTCTTTAAAGATATAATATTGAAAATTAAAACTGCAGTTTCATATCTGTATTAAGTTGAAGGAATGATATTCAAATAAACTTACAGTTATAAAAGACAAACAATATGTTAACATTAAAGTTTAAGAAAAGGAACTCAACATTCATGTCAAAATTTTCCTGTTGATATAACCCAACAAAAATAATAAAAAAATAAATGCATTTTAAATTAAAGCCCATTAGAGTTAGTACATCCCTCAAGCATCCACCCACCCATCTATCTATCTATCTATCTATCTATCTATCTATCTATCTATCTATCTATCTATCTACCTATTTATGCTACTTTAAAAATGAGGGGAGGGGAAGTTTGGTGGTTCAATGTATTGAGAACTAGGCCTAGAGAGGTCCTAAATTAAAATCTGGATTCAGATACTTGCAAGCTGTGTAGTCTAGGCAAATAACTTAAATCCCCATTGTCTAGCCTTTATTACTCTTCTTCCTTGGAAACAAGTATTAATTCTAAGATGGAAGAAAAAGGTTAAAAACACAACAAAACAATAGGATATATAAAAGAAGTATTTAAGAAAAGACAATAGATCTATTTCCAAGAAAATAAAAATATGGAATTCATATTTATTCTTTATAATCAGGACTTTTAAGTCATAGAAATAGCTTATAATTGAATAAGTACATGAAATAACTTTAAGAATTATTTTTATCTCCCTTCCCGATTAAAGAACACATTCATGAACCTTTCCTGTTTCTCTGCATTTTACTGCTCAATAAATTTAAGAATATATAAGGAAAAATAGATGCTTCATCTCTACACCTCTTTCCCATATGGTTCAAATATGCTTTCAAATTTAAAAGACAAAGGAAGAGTTGATACCTATATTAGTGAATATATTATCTAGTAGTAAAATGTAAAGGGTAGTTGTACAAATACTGTTTTTCCCCTTTTTAAACATGGAGGAATAATTTCTCACCATCTGTTGTATGCATTTAAAAAATGTAAACAGTTGTACATTTGCCATCTGTCTGGGAGACTTTAAAGCTGTCATTTGATAGTACCACCAGGTTTATCATTTGAGGATGATACTTAAATCTATAATCAATGTTATATTTGCTAATGAGAATTAGATATGATGCTAAAGTAAGGAAGGAAAGAAAGAAAGAAAGAAAGAAAGAAAGAAAGAAAGAAAGAAAGAAAGAAAGAAAGAAAGAAAGAAAGAAAGAAAGAAAGAAAGAAGGAAGGAAGGAAGGAAGGAAGGAAGGAAGGAAGGAAGGAAGGAAGGAAGGAAGGAAGAGAGGAAGAAAAAGAGAAAAATTAAAGATGATCAGTAACAACCACAGTAGTTATATTAACAATAATAAAAAAACACAAAGTAGCTGTAAAAAGTACTTTACATTTCAGTGAACATGAGGAAAAGACTATCTTGAAAATGAACCTTGAGTATCAACTCATGCTAGGTATTCATTAAGTAGGTTGACATTACAAACATAGCTATTGGATCATTTTAAGAAATAGTTTCAAGATACTTGTTTACATTAATTATAAATTAATGTGAATGTATTGGACTTGTAGTTATAAAAATAGGCATTTGTAGGATCCTAGAATTCAAGATAGAAGCAACCTTAGAAAACATCCTAACATAATAAAAATGACCATTCTACCCAAATTAATTTACCTATTTAGTGCCATACCTATCAAACTACCAAAAAACTTTTTTACTGAACTAGGAAAAACTATAACAAGGTTCATTTGGAAGAACAAAAGATCAAGAACATCAAGGGAAATAATGAAAAAAAACATGAAGGAAAGTGGCCTAGCAGTACCAGATATTAAACTATACTATAAAGCAATGGTTATCAAAACAATATGGTACTGGCTAAGAGACAGAAGGGAGGATCAGTGCAATAGATTTGGGATAAGTGACATCAGCAAGACTGTCTATGATGAACCCAGAGTGCCCAATTTTTGGGACATGAATCCACTGTTTGACAAAAACTGCTGGGAAAATTGGAAAACAATATGAGAGAGATTAGGGTTAGATTAAAAATCTCACACCCTACACTAAGATGAATTCAGAATGGGTGAATGACTTGAATATAAATAAGGAAACTATAAGAAAATTAGGTGAACATAGAATAGTATACCCGTCACATCTATGGGAAAGGGAAAATTTTAACCAAGCAAGAGTTAGAAAAAAATTACAAAATGTAAAATAAATAAATTTGATCATATTAAATTAAAAAGGTTTTGTACAAAGAAAAACAATGCAACCAAAATCAGAATGGAAACAACCAACTAGGAAAAAATCTTGATAACAAAAAATTCTGACTGGGTCTAATTACTCAAATATAAAAGGACCTAAATCAATTGTATAAAAAATCAAGCCATTCACCAATTGATAAATGGACAAGGGACATGAATAGGCAATTTTTACATAAAGAAATCAAAACTATCAATAAGCACATGAGAAAGTGTTCCAAATATCTAATAATTAGGGAAATGCAAATCAAAACAACTCTGACATACCACCTCACACCTAGCAGATTGTGTGATAGCAGGGGAGAGTAATGAATGTTGGAAGGGATGTGGCAAAATTGGGATATTAGTTCATTGCTGGTAGAATTGTGAACTGATCCAACCATTCTGGATGGCAGTTTGGAACTATGCCCAAAGAGCAATAAAAGAATGCCTGCCCTTTATTCCAGCCATAGCATTGCTGGGTTTATACCCCAAAGAGATCATAGATAAACACACTTGTATGAAAATATTTATAGCTGCACTCTTTGTGGTGGCAAAAAAACTGGAAAATGAGGGTATGTCCTTCAATTGGACAATGGCTGAACAAATTGTAGTATATGTTGGTGATGGAATACTATTGTGCTCAAAGGAATAATAAACTGGAGGAATTCCATGTGAACTGGAAAGACCTCCAGGAATTGATGCAGAGAGAAAGGAGCAGAGCCAGAAGAACATTGTACACAGAGACTGATACACTGTGGTAAAATCGAATGTAATGGACTTCTGTACTGGCAGCAATGCAATGACCCAAGACAATTCTGAGGGACTTAGGGAAAGGAACACTACCCACATTCAGAGGAAGAACTGCAGGAGTCGAAACACAGAAATAAAACAACTGCTTGAACACATGTGGACAAGGTTGGGGATGTAGACACTAAATTACCACACCAATGCAATTATCAATAATGTGTAAACAAGTCTTGACTGATCACACAGGTTAAAACCAGTGTGAATGCATGTTGGATATCAGGGAAGGGGTTGTGAAGGGAGGTGAAGGGGAAAGTAAAAACAGGAATCATGTAACCATGGAATATTTTTTCTAAAAAAATAAAATATTTAAAGCTGAAAAAAAAAGAAACTATCTGTTCAGTTTCTTATTTGGAAGATAAAGAAATGAAGGCCCAGAGAGGTAAAAGATTTCTTTATACACCCACAGATTGTAAAAAAGAAGAATAAGATAATGGAATTACATCAAAAGTTTATAGAAATATAAAATCCTTATTTCAGAGACAAAGAAGGACTTAAAGGTCATCTAGTTCAACTTCTGTCTATTAAATATCAAGACATTCTGGCCCATTGAGTTTAAGTGATTTATCCACAGTTATTCAGATGTAATAAGAGACAAAACTATAATTTGAATTCTATAATGACTCTGAATTCAACATTCTATTTTGCTATATCAGAAACTCCAACTCTATTACTCTGTTGTTTAAGTCTTCTGTCTGACACAAACATCTAACTACCTAGTTCAGAATACCATTGTGAAAATTAAGTGAAAAAATTAGTAAAAAATTACTCAGTAAATACAATTAACTATCTAAATATAAAGAAGTACAAGTATCCTACGAATATTACCAATTAATTCCTTTTTCTTATTCCAACTCGCTCAGCCAACTAGTTTCTTCCCTAATCTGATTCTCAACTCCTGATGAGAGTATGAGAAAGGGATTATATTCACTGATATTTTTGGAAATGACCCTTTAACACTCAGAGGAAAAATTAAAAAAATATTTCTAGAAAAGGTCATCACAGTATCTAGTCTTTAATTCTTTACTGAATTTCCTCCGATCAAAGGAAGCTAAAATAATGTGAGTTCTGTGAAGTGTTGTAGTCTACTTAGGGGGACCAGGAAATAGTAGCATTGAGAATATAACACAATCCTATAAAATAATTTTTAAAAATATTATTTCACTACCTTCCCTCTATCTAAAATTATTTTATTGCATTAGAACTCAAAAGTATAGTAAAATCTCACCTATTAATCCACTGCTAAGCTAGAATATTGCAATTTTTATAGGGTATGAACTGGAAGAGGTTATACCTTTCAACACTCACTATTAAAATGTTTTCTAGTAATAAGTGATTGAAGCACTACTGGCACTAATAATATCTTACATTTATCTGGAATGGGATACTCAGACGATTTAATATTAATTTCCCTGTTGTTAGAAGAAATCATTTTGGAATCCTCATTAGAATCTCTAGAATTTGTAGTATGGAAGGACTATGGACATTGAATTCGATGAAAGAATTTTTCCCAATCATGTTACTGAATAATTCTGCAACATAGAGAGAGAATTTCTGGGGATCCAACCTGGTCATCTGTGAAACAATTAAAAAGTGTCAGAACCATCAGCTTAGATGAGGAATGCTTTCAATTGTCACTGACAGTAAGTGTTGAACATCTAGCCTCCCCTTTCTCACCACACCACTCATTGAAATTATACTACTGAAGGTAACAGAAATATTCTTCTCTGAGAATTTAACAACTGGTGAAAATCTTTTGTTTTTTCCTTTTTTGCCAAAAAGGGCAGCTATTTTTATCTAAAGTTCTCTTTTAAGCCATCCATTAACTGTTTTCAGAACTACCTGGAAGTCAGATTTCTCTTGATAAAAGTAAAAATCAATCATATTTGCTTTCAAATAGTATTTAATGATAATTGCATATTTGGAAATGAAAAAATAATAGGTAACAAATGCAGAAATATTTAAACGGGTCAAGGAATAACTTTATTCTAGTGATGATTATTTTATTATGTTCTGTGAACTCCTAACTATGTGCATAATTCTCTGATGTTTTAGCAGTGAACTCAAGTTATAATCCTTGGGTCAAAACCTCAAGCTCATTATGTGCTATATACAGTTTAGGTTGTTTTAAACACTTAACAAAGGTCCTGCTCTTCACTGCCACCCTCCTAAAAATACCCTGCCTCTGACATAGAAAGGAAAGGAATGGAGAGGTAGTGATCAGGTGGAAAGGTAGGTGGTGAACCATTCTACTTCAAAGAGAAAGGCATAGTCAAGAAGGTATCGGTTCCCCATCTTTTTGGTTAGGAGGGGATGGAAAAAATAGACTCTGTTGAACATTATCCTCCACGGGAGACTGAAAAGTTACCGTATGATTTAAAAAAAAATTAGGGAATTTTCTTTCCAACCATCTTGTGAAGAAATTAGCTAAAAAAAAGATTAATAGCCTTATTTTATAAATCAAGAAAGTAAAGCTTATTGAGATTATGGCTTCCCATGAGCAGACAAGCATTAAATTGCATATTGGTGGGGGTGAGAATATGGCCTACTTTGAAAGTTGTTTTTTTTTTTTCCTAATTAGTGTGTATTTAATGTGCTAAAGGCGAATACAAAGTGTTCACTCCTTGCTGCAGCATAAACAGGCTAGCTTCTCAGTTTTATCTGGGAAATTATAAAACTGTATTGCTACCTTCCCACCTAATAAAAAGGTGCTGGAGTAATTTACAGAGTAAGATACACATTTTAGCATGACCAATGTAGGACTATATATTTTAACTCATGAGGCTAGTTACAAAGATGTTGTTTTTATTTTGTTTCTTTTCCAGTAGGGTTAGGGATGATAATAATAAGCGTATGCTTGATAATTTTTAAATACTAATTAAAAAAGAAATATAATAAGTGCATTTTATAATTACATATAATTGAAATGTTTACATATAATTGAAATATCAACTTTGCACTTAATTTTGGCATTCTCCACATCACCCTATATTAATCTAAATTAATAATATTTTATGTAATATTTACTATGATAATCATATGTTCCTTGAAACCATAGAGCGACTAAATGCTGGTAGTTTTACTAGCAAAGTAAATAAGATATACTTATAAATGTACTTTATAAGGTTGCAATGAATCATTAATCTGAAAGCATATTGGAATAGATTTGTAAGTAAAAGAAACAAAATATAAGCACTGGATAAAATCAAATCTCTGCAATAACATTTTGAAACACAGGTCTTGTCCTATGCATAAAGTCCCAGTTACTTTAAAGATTAAGATTAGGGCAAAATGAAAGGACTCATTCAAGCAAATTCTTTAGAAAGAAGAGAGTTTCTCACTGTTCTTTTCATTTTTCTCTTCAGCTACTAAAATAATAAAAGTTCTTAAGGAATTAATTCTTACAGTATATTATTTTACTAATCCAGATGTCAAACATAAAGAACATAAAACTCAAAGGTAGTCTTGCATAGCAGCAAGAGGGCTAGCTTTATAATCAAGGACACTTATTTTTAATATTTGCCTTTGACACAAAATATCTTTCTGACTCCCCCAACTCCTTTCATTCCCAACTTATCTTGAACCATAAGCTCAAATAAGTTGCTGATTTTCATAAATAGAGGGAATTATATAGTGAAAATCACACACACACACTAAATATAAAAGAGAGACTTTAGTGGTATTATTTCTGAAGTAGAAATCAGGAGATGAATTCTTGACCTGATTATTTCACTAGTTATAAGGTGATCTGGGAAAAGTCTGTTTCATCTTCTTTATAATATGTAAATGACTATGTCCTATTTACTTAATTCATAGAGTTTTTATTATAATCCATTTAGATGCACATGAAGACATTTTGTAAAGCTGGACATTATTATGTGATGAACCAAATTCAGTATAGCTTCATATTCTGACAGAAGCAAAAATCATTATGTTGAAGAATATCACTAGAGACATATTCAGTTAATAACTAAATTTAAATTATAAGAATTAATCTTAGTCTTTCTGGTAAAAAGGAGATCTGTTTACACATTTTGTGTATTGTTAATACCTTTATTGATTTTAATAACCATTTTTCTTTATTAATCAATTTATCCCTCCGTGTTTTTCAAAATTGTTGGTACAGAATAGACCTGTAATAGATTCGTGATTGATTGAATGATCTGTTACTAGGGATGAGGGCAAGAGAAGGAAATATATAATATACATATATAATCGCTTAGATATTAAAGAAAAGCACTTAAAAATAAACAGCCTAAATTAACAAAAAAGTTGTTGTTATTTTTAGTTTACTTTTTTCTCATGAAAGCATAAATAAAAGGGATTAATGGAGATTGTTGGGTATTTACTCTATTTACTGTTCAGAACTGTTGGGATATCTTTCATAATTACAATTAACTCTGATTTTTTTTTTATATTTTCCTTGCATTAGGTGTCCAGAGTGCCAAGGTCCTAAAATTTCTAATCTATATTGCTAAAATGGAATGGTAAAAAAACCTTTAGAATGTGATTTATATTTCACTGAGCTTGTGGCACATTATAAAACTGCAAATTTAAAGATAAAAGTGAAAATACCCCTGACTTCAGAGAGCTCATGCTCTATTTACAGTGTATGTATATGTATTATTATATAATAGTATATTATTAATATTATATATAAATAGTATCTATATACACATCTGTACATATACACACATCTAAGGACAGGAACATAGATATATTAATTTAAGAGAGAAATAGGTAGATAATAAAAGCTTCTTGGAAGAGATAGTATCTGAACAAACCTGGAAGGAACAAAAGCTCCTGGAAGGAAGATGGATATTCTGAAAACCAAGAAAAAGCATGAGAAGATAGTGATTTCTAAAGATAAGGAAGGGCTTGGAAAGAGGGAAGAAATCAACTATTTAATAAATACCAACTATGTTCCAGGCCCTGAGTTAGGTGCTTTTACACAGAGTATCTTTATATATATTATTTAAATTATATTATACAAATTTTATTTTCATAACTGAGGAAATTGAGACAGACTGAAGTTATGGGTATTATTTAGTATAACAGAGGTAGCAGTTGTAATTTGAACTCAGGTTTTTCTCATTCTAGGCCCAGTTTTTATCCATAGCACTATGTAGATGACTCTAGGATGGAGTAGAGAGTGGATGGAGTAGGCACTTTATTTGGATGCATGGAAGTAAAAGATGGAATAGTGAGTATACATATGGAAAGACTAGTGGTTTCATTTGGCTAGAATGAGGGAGCTATAAATGTTTTTTGAAGACAAATTATGGAGGGATTTAAAATCTAGATTGAATTATTTTTAATATTACATTGGTTTCAATTAGGAAATCACTACAGGGTTTTGCTTTGTTATTGAGTAAGTTATTTGGTAGAGTGAATTGGACCAGGAGTCCAGAATATCTAGAATTTAAATCTTGGCTCAGAAACTTATTACCTGTATGAGCCTGGATAAGTCATTAACTACTCTTAGCCTCAGTTCCTTCATGGATACAATAGAATAATGATAACATCTACCCTCTAAGATTTTTTGTGAATATCAAATGAGATAACATGTAAGGCACTTTGCAAAAATGTAACATGCTATATAAATGATAGGAAGAGGTCAGAGAATAGCATTTTTTGTTTGTTTTAGTAAGAAAGTCACAATGTTCACCTTCAGCCATAAGAAGATGATTTTAATTCTCGTTTCAAGGATTGTCTAGAAAGGGAATCAGGGAAACTAATAAGGAGGGCATTGTTTATGAAAGGAAACATGATTCCAAACTGGGCAGCTAGGTGGTTCAGAAGATAGAGCTCTGGGCTTGGATTGAGTAAGACTCATCTATTTGATTTCAAATCCAGCCTCAGCTATGTGACCCTGGACAAATGTGTTAATCCTATTTGCCTCTTTTACTCCTCTTTAAATTGAAATGACAAACTACTCCAGTATCCTTGCCAAGAAAACCTCAAATTGATTTATGAAAAGTTAGATATGAATGGAAAATAACTGAATATGAATGTGAATCTAAACTTGAATCATAGATATATGAATAGAGCAAAAGTAACTAGCTGATAGAGGCCTTTTCAGTTGATGGGATGTGGTTGGGATTAAAGAATAGGGAAGAGTTAAGGATGACTTCCAGATCATGATTTTGGATAATGATAGAAATATATGTTCTTAACAGAGAGAGATATTTGAATGAACAGTAGATTTAAAAAGAAGAAAATGCTTGTATATATTCATATGAAAACACATGACATATTCATTATATGGCTAAAATTTCAGATAATTTGAAGCCCAGGTCAGAACGTTAAGACATGTCCCTGTCTATATAAAAAATAGCAGGATGTAGATATAGGCTCAGAAGGAAAATCATGCAGTTAGCTAAATTCTCAGATATACACTGATCAGTCACAGAGAATATTCATCTAGTTTTGTTTTTCCACCTAGTGCATACTATTCTCTTATTATGATAAAATCAACAAACTTAGATAGCATCTTTTAGAAAGCTCATATTTAAATGTTGTCTTCATATAGCCTCAGAAAGGGAAGACTTCTTTAAGGCTACAGGAAACAGATGTTGCCTCCATGCTTCATGTAGCCCTTACTCCATGATTGCTTACACTGTTCATTCTCCTCACACACACCAACAATATCCCATATAACTGCTTCTCTTCTTTTCATTCTCAATTGGAAAATTATACAGCTTCTTACACTCATTATCAAATTTAAAATTATGAGATTAACTTTCCTAAAGATCACCTCCTGTCATGTTGCTATCAAAAATCTCTAAGGACTCTCTCTTAATTATAGAACACAATGAAGACCCCTATTCCCTTTTCTTTTTTGACATTCAAGTAGTTTCTGTTTATAATCTCCCTATTTAGCTTTAGCTATGTTTGTTTTTCTTTATCTGCATGCCAGGTCAAAATTATTACCTATTCGCTAAATATGTCTTGTGTCTTCCTAGAATATATTTCTACTTTATTGTTGAAATCAAATGAGAGTTGGTCTGGTGAAGTTGAAAGAGTACTGAGTTCAGAGTCAGAGAATTAGAATTTCTTTGTAATCTTGAAGAATTTCCCAATCCTCTTTAATCCCCCATTTGTTAAGAGGAGTAAAAGAGATATTTTCTAAGACCTGTTTGTTTCTACTTTAAATCTTTCATCTTTTGCAATATAAAATTCTTCAGAAATTTTCTGTAGACTTCCCTATTATTGCTAGTTCTCAATATACACATAACTTAATTTCTACTGTAGGTATGCTATTAAGACATTTTTGTGTTATAGTTGATAGAATCATGGACTTGGGAAGACATGCATTCAAATCCTGTCTTAAAAATAGATGTATGATGATAGAAAATTTACTATCTTTGAATACCTAATGAGTTTCTAGGATTATAGTTGTAGATAGATTATATGTTTTGTTTGAGGAGTTTAATACTGATGAAAATACAAGTTATTTATTATGGATGGGTTTAATACCTTCCCTTCTTGGAGGGATTGTCAGAATATGGTAGAGTAAGATGTAAAATTACCTTGCTCTCCCAATTCCCCCACATTGAAAATAACACCTCAAAATCAATGCCTAAAGTGATGAAAAACAGAAAAGACACAGCCAAAAACAACTTGGGAGGAAAAATTCTGACTCTTTGGCCTTATTATCACTTAATCTTGAAAAAACCCAGAGCAAGTACTAAGGAATCAACTTGATGAAAAAACCCTGGGGGCAGAGCAGATAGCCTCATTTTGTCTACTTGACCTGGGAGTTTATATGCCAGTGGCCAATACTAACAGAGTAGAGTCAACAGGCAGCTAGACCTGGAAGCAGCCATTACTGAGGCCTTAGCTTTGGAAATCCCCACTCACACGTAGGACCACTAAACAGGGAAGGATTTAAAATACCTGTGTATGCTGATGACATATTTTCTCATCTATTCTGCTTCTTTAGGAGGAGGACTGAAGATGAATCACACAGCATTGAGTGCAATAACTGAGGGGTTGACTCTCTACTGTCTGTGGTCACCCAAATGAGAATGGGCAGCACCTGAGGTCTATCATAGACTAAGGTGTGAGCCAGAGGAAGCTAGGACTATACCTGGCCTTGTACTATATAAATTGAATGAACTGAGAAGGACCCTGGAAATGATAAACACAAAAAATACTGGAACCCAAGGCACCACCGCCAGAGCCAGGGAATAGAACTCTACTCTATAAGAAATCTAACAACTAAGCTATTTGTTTGACCACTAAATTTATTTTTACGTAAGCAAAATTGTAATAATTAAACTATATATATATATATATATGCATATATATATTTGTACATTCATTCATGCAGTTATTTATTTATTTGCTTATTTAATTATTTGTTATAGAGGCAGAGAAGATTAGGGTTCAACCAAAGAGGGAAGTAAGTTGAAATACCTGCTTCTAAAATAGAAAAGAAGAATGTCAAATGATCACAAGTCCAAAAAAGTGTTATTGGAAGAGATTAAAAAAGAGCGAAAGGAGCAGAGCCAGAAGAACATTGTACACAGAGAGTGATATACTGTGGTAAAATCGAATGTAATGGGCTTCTGTACCAGCAACAATGCAATGACCCAGGACAGCTCTGAGGGATTTATGGTAAAGAAAACTACCCACATTCAGAGGAAGGACTGCAGGAGAGGAAACATATAAGAAAAGCAACTGCTTGAACGCATGGGTCGGGGTGGACATGATTGGGGATGTGGACTCGAAACTACCACACCAATGCAACCACCAACAATTTGGAAATAGGTCTTGATCAAAGACACATGACAAAACCAGTGGAAATGTGCGTCGGCCATGGGTGGGGGGAGTGCGGGGGGTGAAGGGGAAAGTAGGAGCATGAATCATGTAACCATGTTAAAAATGATTATTAATAAATGTTTTAAAAAAAGGCTTCAGAAAAACCCAAACTGTTGTGTGAAAAAACACACAAGTTCATAGCAGGGTCTTGCCCAAAGATTGGGAGGCTCAAACTCTATTCAATCCATAAGTATGAAATAATTTTATTTAAAGGAGAAGATTTTAAGACAATATAATAATCCAGCCTGGTGAAATTACCTCATACCTGGTAGTGGAATCTAAAGGCTTATGAAATATCCTTTGAGCTTGTGGAGTATGAGTTGTGGAGCTAATTGAATATCACCTCTGGAGCTGATGGAATGGGAGTTCTCCAGGTGTGGAGTAGCAGCACCACTGCATGGCTCAGAGTTTATTTATTTATTGAGGGTTTGGGGCTTGTCACCTTCCATTTCAGGAAAATCTTCACCTTTTCCCAGAATAACTCACCACTGGGAGTTGATGGACAATACCGGTGTGGTTTTTGTCAATCAAGGGAGAGGATAAGGGTTACTGGCTTATAGCAAACCACTGGTTTAAAAGGAAATAGTGTAAGAAGAAGGGGAAGAACTAGGAGAGGATACCAAAATGTCAGCAAATGCACAACTGATATTTATAACTCTGAATGTAAATGGGATGAACTCACCCATGAAACAAAAGCAAATAGCAGAGTGAATTAGAAACCAAAATCCTACCATATGTTATCTATAAGAAACACATATGAGGTGGGTGGACATACACAGGTTTAAAGTAAAGGGCTTGAACAAAATCTTTTGGGCTTCAAATGAGAAAAAGAAGGCAGGAGTGGCTATTATGATTTCTGACAAAGCCAAAGTAAAAATAGATATGATTAAAAAAGACAGGGAAGGTCATTACATACTGATTAAAGGCAGTATAAACAATGAGGAAATAACACTGCTCAATATGTATGCACCAAATGGCATAGCATCCATATCCCTAAAGTAGAAATTGACAGAGCTCAAGAAGGAAATAGATAGCAAAACCATACTAGTGGGAGATCTAAATATTCCTCTTTCCGATCGAGATAAATCAAACCAAAAAATAAATAAGAAAGAGATAAAAGAGGTGAATGAAGTGCTAGGAAAATTAGATTTAATAGGCATGTGGAGAAAATAAATAGGTCCAAAAAGGAATATACCTTCTTTTCAACTGCACATAGTATATTCACAAAGATTGACCATGTAATAGGGCATAGAAACATTGAAAACAAATGCAAAAAAAAGAAATGATAAATGTAACCTTCCCAGATCATAATGCAACAAAAATAATAATTAGTAAGGGCACCTGGACAGGAAAATCAAAAACTAATTGGAAATTAAATAATATGATTCTTCCCAAACGAGCTAGTCAAAGAAGAAATTATAGAAACAATCAACAATTTCATTGAAGAGAATGATAATGATTCCTTCCAAAATCTATAGTATGCAGTTAAGACAGTACTCAGGGGGAAATTTATATCCGTGAGTGCATATATTAACAAATTAAAGAGGGTAGAGATTAATGAATTGGACATGCAACTTAAAAAAATTAGAAAGTGAGCAAATTAAAAATCCCCAGATGAAAACTAAATTAGAAATACTAAGAATTAAGGGAGAAATTAATAAAATCAAAAGTAAAACAACTATTGAATTAATGAATAAGACATGACCCTAGTATTTTGAAAAAAACAGATAAAATAGACAAAGTATTGGTCAATCTAATAAAAAAAAAGGAAAGAAGGAAAACAAATTGACAATATCAAAGATGAAAAGGGAGACCTCACCACTAATGAAGAGGAAATTAAGGAAATCATGAAAAATTATTTTGCCAAATTATATGGCAATAAATAAAGCAATCTAGATGATATGGATAAATATTTACAAAAATATAAATTTTGATTATATCAAACTAAAAAGCTTTTGTATTGACAGAAACAATGCACCCAAAATCAAAAGGGAAACAACAAATTGGGAAAAAGTCTTGATAACAAAAAATTCTGACAGTGGTCTAATTACTCAATTATACAAGAAGTTAAATCAATTGTATAAAAAAAAACCAAGCAATTCCCCAATTGATAAATGGGAAAGGGAAATGAATAGGCAATTTTCAAATAAATAAATCAAAAGTATCAATAAGCACATGGGAAAGTGTTCTAAATCTCTAATAATTAGAGAAATACAAATCAAAACAACTCTGAGATGAGTTCTGGGTTAAGATGGCAGCAGAGTAAGAAGCAGCTCTTAACCTCTCCTGACTAAAACACACAAGACTCCTCAAGGGGACATAAAAACAAGTCCAGACGAACGGAGGAACCCTACAACAGGGCACAGTGTGGAAGGTACGTGGAATCGAGGCATTTTCATGCTATAAAGGGGTGAAACAGCTCTCACTAAATTGCTGGCTGAGCAACCACCCCACCCCCACCCCCTCCACACACAACACCTATAATGTCGAAGCCAGCTAAAAAGAAATAGAGCAAGTTTGGGGCACCCATAGAGTCATTGGCAGCTCCGGGGCCTGTTCCTGAGAGCAGCAAGATTTAGGACCCCAAAAAGCTAATGAACGCACACAAAATTTGAGCACGGGAGCAGGACGCCGAGAGCAAACACAGGGTGCAGAGCACGGGCCCAGAGCGCAGGCACGTGCGTAGCCATGGGTGGAGGCAGACACAGCCACAAGCTAAAGCTCTGAAACCCTGAGTGGGGAACCAGTGCAGACGGGTATACGACTGTGGAAGCAGCTCCCTGAGACTTGTAAAGAAACCTCTGGCAGATGATCAAGCAAGGGGGTCCACCAGGGGGCTTGACCTTGGAAAAAACCAGAACTCAGACCTCAGGAGCCAATAGACCACGGACAGACCCTGAGCGCGAGGATAAACCAGAGAAGCTACTGGGCTAACGATGGCTACCTAGTCACAGGAAGTTCAGAAGAGAAAGATTAACAACAAGAAAAAGAAGTCTTTAACACTTGACAACTTTTACACAGAGAAAATCCAGACAACCGAGCAAACAGAGGAGGAGAACAAACAAGCATCCGGACCCTCCTCAAATAAGGAAAACTCCTCACAAGCTATGGAAGAGTTCAAAACTGAGATTTTGAGGGAAAATGGAAGAGATATGGCAAGAAAATAACAGTTTAAAAGGTAGAATCTTGCAAATGGAAAGTGAGGCTCAGAAACCAAATGAACTGATAAGCAAATTGAACACCAGAAATGTCCAGATTGAAAAGGAATACCAGAAGATTATGGCCGAAAACTAGAAGATCATAGCCAAAAACCAGAAGATAATAGCCGAAAACCAGAAGATAATAGCCGAAAATCAAAAGATCTTAGCCAAAAACCAAAAGATTATAGCCGAAAACCAATCCCTAAAGGCTAGAATTGAGCAATTAGAAGCTAATGATCTCTCAAGACAACAAGAACAAATAAAACACAGTCAAAAGACTGAAAAAATAGAAGGAAACATGAAATATCTCAATGAGAGAGTGACAGACCAAGAAAACCGGTCTAGAAGAGAAAATTTGAGAATATTTGTTCTTCCAGAAAAACCAGAAATTAATAGAAACCTGGACTCCATACTGACAGAAATAATCCAGCAAAATTGCCCTGAAGTCCTACAACAAGAGGGCAATATAGACATTGAAAGGATACATAGAACACCTGCGACATTCAATCCAGAAAAGAAAACTCCCAGAAATATAATTGCCAAATTCAAGAGTTTCCAAGCAAAAGAAAAAATCTTACAAGAAGCCATAAAGAAACAATTCAAATATCAAGGAGCACCAATCAGGATCACACAGGATCTGGCAGCCTCCACGCTAAAAGATCGCAAGGCTTGGAATACGATATTCAGAAAGGTAAGAGAGCTGGGCCTTCAACCACGGATCAACTACCCATCAAAATTGACTATATATTTCTAGGGGAAAGTATGGGTATTCAACAAAATTGAAAAATTCCAGGTATTTGCACAGAAAATACCAGTTTGATATCCAACCACAAAAATCGAGAGAAACATAAAAAGGTAAATAAGATACAGAGGGGAAAGAAAGAAAACTTATAATTTTTAAATTTGCCTTTTTAAGGGCTTCAGTGAGATCTAATAATCTGTATTCCTATGTAGAGAAATGTTATGTATAATTCTCTGTAGTGAACTATATTCACTATTATAATATTCACTATTATAGTAATCAGAAGAATAATTCACAGGGTGTGGGTGGAACACTAAATAGTCTAAGATGACATGGGGATGGGAAAGAGGGGGTGAATAACAGGGGACACCAAGAGAAACTTGAGTGAATAAGATAATAGGATATTCTTTTACACACAAAGAGGGCATGGGAGGGTGAGGGGATAAATACTATTATAAGAAGGAGAGGAAGAGAGCATTAAGAGGTAATAATCAAACCTTACTCTCAATGTAATGAACCCGGAGAGAGAAGAGTAGCTATACTATCCATTGGAACATAAAACTCTTATCTAATCCTTCTGAGAAAGTTAGAAGGGATAAACCAAGGGGAGCAGGGGAGTGGGGAGGTCAAAAAAAGGGAGGGGAGAAGAGGGAGGGAATTCATAAGGCCTTTAAAAACAAAAATGGGGGAAAATAAGGGAGGGGGTAGAAAGGGAAATTAATCAAGGGAGGGGATAAGAGATAGCAGCTCAATAGCAAACCACTGGTTTAAAAGGAAAAAGTATGAGGAAAAAGGGGGTAGGAATAGGGGAGGATTCAAAAATGTCAGCAAATGCACAACTGATAATTATAACTCTGAATGTGAATGGGATGAACTCACTCATAAAACGGAAGCAAATAGCAGAGTGGATTTGAAACCAAAATCCCACCATATGTTGTCTACAAGAAACACATATGAGGCGGGTGGACATACGCAAAATCTTTTGGGCGTCAAATGAGAAAAAGAAGGCAGGAGTGGCTATTATGATTTCTGACAAAGCCAAAGTAAAATTAGGTATGATTAAAAAAGACAAGGAAGGTCATTACATCCTGATTAAAGGCAGTATAAACAATGAGGAAATAACACTGCTCAATATGTATGCACCAAGTGGCATAGCACCCAAATTCATAAAGGAGAAACTGGCAGAGCTCAAGAAGGAAAGAGATAGTAAAACCACAATAGTGGGAGATTCCTCTGTCAGATCTAGATAAATCAAACCGAAAAATAAATAAGAAAGAGGTAAGAGAGGTGAATGAAGTCCTAGAAAAATTAGATTTAATTGATATGCGGAGAAAAATAAATAGGGACAAAAAGGAATACAACTTCTTTTCAGCTGCACATGGCACATTCACAAAGATTGACCATGTTATAGGGCATAGAATCATTGCAAACAAATGCAAAAGAGCAGAAATAATAAATGTAACCTTTTCAGATCATAATGCAATAAAAATAATAATCAGTAAGGGCACCTGGACAGGAAAATCAAAAACTAATTGGAAATTAAATAATATGATTCTTCAAAACCAATTTGTCAAAGAAGGAATCCTAGAAACAATCAACAATTTCGTTGAAGAAAATGACAATGATGAGACATCCTACCAAACTCTGTGGGATGCGGCCAAGGCAGTACTCACGGGGAAATTTATATCCTTGAGTGCATATATTAACAAATTAAGGAGAGCAGAGATCAATGAATTGGGCATGCAACTCAAAAAATTAGAAAGCGAGCAAAGTAAAAATCCCCAGATGAAAACTAAATTAGAAATACTAAAAATTAAGGGAGAAATTAATAAAATTGAAAGTAAAAGAACAATTGAATTAATAAATAAGACTAGAAGCTGGTACTTTGAAAAACATAAAATAGACAAAGTACTGGTCAATCTAATAAAAAAAAGGAAAGAAGAAAACCAAATTGATAGTATCAAAGATGAAAAGGGAGACCTCACCTCTAATGAAGGGGAAATTAAGGCAATCATTAAAAACTATTTTGCCCAATTATATGGCAATAAATATAACCATTTAGGAGATATGGACAAATATTTACAAAAATATAAACTGCCTAGATTAATAGCAGAAAAAATAGAATACCTAAATAATCCCATATCAGAAAAAGAAATTGAACAAGCCATCAAAGAACTCCCTAAGAAAAAATCGCCAGGGCCTGATGGATTCACAAGTGAATTCTTTCAGACATTCAAAGAGCAACTAATCCCAATACTATACAAATTATTTGATATGATAAGCAAAGAAGGAGTCCTACCAAATTCCTTTTATGACACAAATATGGTACTGATTCCAAAGCCAGGGAGACCAAAAACAGAGAAAGAAAACTACAGACCAATCTCCCTAATGAACATAGATGCAAAAATCTTAAATAGAATACTAGCAAAGAGACTCCAGCAAGTAATTAAGAAAATCATTCACCACGATCAGGTGGGATTTATACCAGGAATGCAAGGTTGGTTCAACATTAAGAAAACCATCCACATAATTGACCATAACAACAGTTTAACAAACAAAAATCACATGATTATCTCAATAGATGCTGAAAAAGCCTTTGACAAAATACAGCATCCATTCCTATTGAGAACACTGAAAAGTATAGGAATAGAAGGACCTTTCCTAAAAATAATAAAAAGTATATACCAGAAACCATCAATAAACATCATATGCAATGGGGATAAATTATAAGCCTTCCCAATAAGATTAGGAGTAAAACAAGGATGCCCATTATCACCTCTATTATTCAACATAGTACTAGAAATACTAGCTGTAGCAATTAGAGAAGAAAAAGAAATTGAAGGTATCAAAATAGGCAAGGAGGAGACTAAGCTATCATTCTTTGCAGATGATATGATGGTCTACTTAAAAAATCCTAGAGAATCAACTAAGAGGCTGGTAGAAATAATCAACAACTTTAGCAAAGTTGCAAGATACAAAATAAATGCACATAAATCATCAGCATTTCTATACATTTCCAACACACTAGAGCAGCAAGAAGTAGAAAGAGAAAGACCATTTAAAATCACCCTAGACAATATAAAATACTTAGGAATATACCTACCAAAACAAACACAGCAATTATATGAAAACAACTACAAAACACTTTCCAAACAAATAAAACTGGATCTAAACATCTGGAAAGCCATTGATTGCTCATGGGTAGGTCGAGCTAACATAATAAAAATGACAATTCTACCCAAATTAATTTACCTATTTAGTGCCATAACTATCAGGCTATCAAAAAACTTCTTTACTGAATTAGAAAAAAGTATAATAAATTTCATTTGGAATAACAAAAGATCAAGAATATCAAGGGAAATAATGAAAAAAATGTGAAGGAAGGGGGCCTAGCAGTACCAGATATTAAACTATACTATAAAGCAGCAGTCATCAAAACAATATGGTACTGGCTAAGAGATAGAGAGGAGGATCAATGGAATAGACATGGGGTTAATGACATCAGCAAGACAGTGTATGATAAACCCAAAGAGCCCAACTTTTGGGACATGAATCCACTATTTGACAAAAACTGCTGGTAAATTTGGAAAACAATATGGGAGAGATTAGGTCTAGATCAACATCTCA
>NC_058134.1:147496880-147497540 GCF_016433145.1 Gracilinanus agilis
AAAAACTCTGACAGGGGTCTAATTACTCAAATATACAAGGAGTTAAAGCAATTGTATAAAAAATCAAGCCATTCCCCAATTGATAAATGGGCAAGAGACATGAATAGGCAATTTTCAGGTAAAGAAATCAAAAGTATCAATAAGCACATGAGAAAGTGTTCCAAATCTCTAATAATTAGAGAAATGCAAATCAAAACAACTCTGAGGTATCACCTCACACATAGTAGAGTGGCTAAAATGAGAGAAGGGGAAGAGTAATGAATGTTGGAGGGGATGTGGCAAAATTGGGACATTAATGCATTGCTGGTGGAGCTGTGAACTGATCCAGCCATTCTGGCTGGCAATTTGGAATCATGCTCAAAGGGCTATAAAAGAATGCCTGCCCTTTGATCCAGCCATACCATTGCTGGGTTTGTACCCCAAAGAGATCATAGATAAACAGACTTGTACGAAAATATTTATAGCTGCGCTTTTTGTGGTGGCAACAAATTGGAAAAGGAGGGGATGTCCTTCAATCGGGGAATGGCTGAACAAATTGTGGTATATGCGGGTGATGGAATACTATTGTGCTAAAAGGAATAATAAACTGGAGGAGTTCCAGGAGAACTGGAGAGACCTCTGGGAACAGATGCAGAGCGAAGGGAGCAGAGCCAGAAGAAC